>NC_028646.1:29779556-29822318 GCF_001406875.1 Solanum pennellii
TTCCGGCATGGACTAGCTTTTTAGTTATTTTTGTTCTTAGACATTCTTAGTTTAGTAATTTGAGATAGATGTTCTTGTGATGATGACTTCCAGATTTTGGGGAATTAATAGATGTTGATTTGTTTTATTTAATGAGTTTAAGTCTTCCGCATTATTTTCTGTTAATATATGTTAAAATGATAAGGGTTAGATTGGTTGGTTCGCTCACATAGGAGGGAAACTGTGAGTGCCAGTCGCGGCTCGGTTTTGGGTCGTGACAATATACTAGTGGATCCATTAGGTAATTCAGATCTTATATCTTTGGCCGGGTATAGGACGTGTTGGCAACGTGAGGTAAAGTGTTATATCATCACTATAGCTCTTAAGTGATGATTATCGGTTAGAGAAACTCCCACAGCAGTAATTGCATGGTTTCTTAAGGGGTTTTGCTTATTATGAAGGAGGGTATGGGACTTCATTCATGCATTGCACAAGTAGACTTTGAGAGGAAGCATGGTATTTCCTTTATTATGATTATGAATTGACATCAGTTTATTTTGTATTTTTACATACATCTCAGAGTTATTTGTATCTTTGCATATAGACAGAGTTGGAAATCATGTTTTAAACAGCTTTTCTTTATAATGCACATGTCTTTAAATTGTCTTATATTGAAATGAGTTTAGTTAAGTATTCATGAGTTTAGAAGAGTCAAGGTAAATATTTTTTTTTTTTGGAATCTCTTTCAAGCCTATGTTGTTTTAGCATTTCAACTCGCATACTCGTACATTCAATGTACTGATTCTAGTTTGTCTGCATCGTATTATGATGCAGACACAGGTAACTAGGATCGGCTTTCTATCACATCGTTGATCTAGTGAGCAATTCAGAGTCTGTTGGTGAGCCTCCTTGCATTCCGGAGGTTCCATTTTCATTGTTTTATAGCTTAGTTCATTAGGATGTTGTGGGGTTTGTCCCAACATCCCTCTCAATTATTAGAGTCTCCATAGATAGTCAATCAAATGTTAGTTCGTTTCTCCTCTTTTTGTTATTGACTTATGTTCAAATTTGAGTTGCCATTTTGACTAAGTTAAATGATTATTTTTAAAATATTTTGATTTCTGTTCTAAAAGTTGAGTTAATTAGCATTGAAATTCTTTTTGTAATGTTTTAAGTCCGCTGAGTATGTAAGTCAGGCGAAGACTTCGCTTGGGGCCAGCAATGATTCTCGAGTATTGGTCACACTCAAGATGTAGGCTCGAGACGTGACAATGAGTAGTCCCCAACCACATTTACATCCAATTCTTTGTTTTACAACACTTATAACATATTCTTATTTCACTTTGTCATCAATAAACTATAAATTCAATAAAATGGCTCATGCAATCATAAAATTGTATTTTATCTTAGAACTTCTTCAAATTATTTTAACTTAAATCACTTTCAAATCAAGTAGTCTCCAATATAGCAATTATTTTTGACAAATGACCTCTTTGATCTTCAAATTTTAACTTTCAATCTTCAAAATTTTCATTTCAATCTTCAAATTTTCCATTTCAATTTTGACAATTTTAATGATAATTCTAAATTACGTATTTAAGCTATATCACGAAAAGATTTTACCTTCCCATTTAAAATATTCACAAGAATTAATTATCTTAGTAATAAAAGTTCGTCAAAAACAATAAAAATTACAAAATGAAAAACACTCCTACACGATGAATCATAAAATAGGATCAATCGTCAAACAAATAAAAAAATAGATTTACATCTAAACGAGGACAACTGAAAAGTCTTCTTTCAAAATTAGGTGAAGTGGTTGAAGTAAGAGTTTGACAACTAAATCATAACTATATTTATTTGGAGATATTATGTTATTTTGTGACAAAGTTAAACAACAGGGAAAGAAAAAAAGAACTCTGAGTCAAGAGAGTTTTTTTAGCTCAAAATAATTTTTTTGTGAATAGTTTGGATAATTAGCATATAAAATTGATTAATTTATTTGAGTCAATTTAGTCAAATGAAGCGGACATGAATTATAATTTGATTCAGAATCTTTTTTTTTTTGCAAAATTTCGTTTGATTTGTAATTTTCTAGTAATAAAATGATACATTTATATAAACAACAAAAAATATATATGAACAAATAATTTAGCCAATATTATAAACTCATTGAAGTGTGTGGATTGTCCATTGAGTTTATTCATAAATTTATACTTATGAATTATGTATATTCTCTAGAGTCAATGAATCTTTTTGGATAAGAATATATTTATTTATTATGATGCTTTATATGGTGACTTTGAGGGTGATTTCTCAACCTATAAATAAAGTTGTTCATTCACCATTGTAAGAGACACACATGAGATACCTGAAGACATTTAAATAAAATGATCTCTACAATCTAGTCCCCATATATCTTGTCTATATTGTTTATATTTTATAACACATTATCAACATGAGACTCTAGCCAATTGAGATTGAGTTTTATTTTTCTTTAGCTCATGTTCTGATTGATCTCGTTATGAGAATCAAGAAAGAAAAATGTTATTTACTGAATCAAGATATTATATGCATAAAATCATGTATGTATTTTCTAGAATCTTTCTATAATTTAGAATACAATAATGTTCGGTTACTAATGTTGACCAAAAACCAAAGGTATATACTACTATTGTTGAAAAGTGTCTACTCCATAAAGTTTCTTAAATAGATGAAGGTATAAAGTTTTGATAGAATGAGTATGAGTATTATATTTGATGAATTTTATTTCAATATTTTGAAAAACTTAAAGAGTGAGTCATGTTGTACTTTGGTATATTATACCATTAGTTGAGGTTAAGACGGTCAGGTTAAAGTTCGAATGCACCATAATGAAAAATGTTTAAGGGTAAGACAATAGATTCAAGTTCTATCGCACCAAAAGGTTAAGACGTCAAATTGATTTTTGATGTACCATGAGAATAAGGATTGGGTTCAAGTCTCATAGAATTATGGTCTAACAAGCCTTATATGGATAATACATTGAGTATGAGTTTCAATGCACCATAGTGATGATATAATGATGATTACTACTTTGATGAAAAATCATGAAATTTGTCCAATTGAATTTGCTTCATTGTCTAAAGCGAATGTGGTAGCAGCACATGATAAGTTTGAAATCAATTCAATTGCTCCATTCTATCGTATGAATGTGGTAGTAGTGAATATTACTAAGTCTGAAATATGACTAATGATTGAATGTATGAATAAGGACGTTGGGGGACAGCATTATAATAGTCATCATTCTGGTAATTATAAAAGGAACAACACTATGCGTTCTCCAAATAGTCCTTCAAAATGTGAAGGTAATTCTTATCATCATAATGAAATGTAAGGTCATATGACCCATGATCGTTGTGCGACTTAATAATATATAAATCTTTCATAAAAAGAAAGAAATATAAAAGAAGCGGTACAAATAAATTTTCAAAGAATGTTGATGTGGTCATACAGAATTGATTAATTTTAAATGCATGATAATGTGCTTATAATGCAAATTTGTGAAGCACATATAAAGGTTTAGTCTATTTGTTGAAGAGAATGTGACGTATGATAAGCATCTTGAATTCTTGACCTTATAAAAGAGAATGAATCAAGATATGGTAAAATCCTTATGTGTTGGAAATATGTCATCACTCAACTTTATGATAGGTTTGAGAAAAATGATATATGTCACAACTCACTTTTACGGGAGATTTGACAAAAATAAAGATCAGTTGACATGATCGATTAGCCTTTTTCAGTCTAATGTGATATAAAAGTGATTGAGAATTTATGTGGCTTATATGATGAAGAAATAAAAGATTCTTCAAGAATTCCTCTATTTTACTTTTTCTCATAATTGAATGATAATCCTATCATTATAACAGCTAAGGTTGAAATTGTATTTCCTGAGGTTTTTGAAACATATAAAATGGTGAATATAGGCATGTTCCCTGCCATGTGGATCGTCTGCAACTATATGATAATTACATTTATGGAATGGTCACATGTGCTCTGCTGTCAACTTATAAATTGATTTTTATAAGGTTGTTTGTTCGAATTGTTAAATTAAGAGCACAATTCACAACTATAAAACTATGTTGATAATGCTGATTGGTTTAGCAAAAATTGTATGCCTCCAATTATAGTTAAGTCATGAGTTGAAAACAAAATTCTCAAATAAAATTTCGTTTGAGATGAACTTTTTTTAATATGTAAAAAAACATTTATGCATTAAACCAACAAGATTTCTCCATCATAATTGGTTCATGGTCAGGAACCAAATAAATTTCATCTAATGTTTGGATATGTGATTCGCGATTTAGTTGTTCACCATGTACAAGATGAATCCCCAAATGAGATTGGGGTGAATGTTAGATTTTCTAACATTAAGGGGAGAGATGATTGCAAGCTGAGAATTATGAGATGAATTATCTCAATCCCTGTTAAAAAATTGAACTTAAAGTTCAAGGGATAATTCATTTGCATAATGTTACAAATTAATTGCTAGATGAATTTGTTGACCCTCTGTTATAATTTAGTTGTAAATATTCCAATGAGAAGTCCTTGAAGGACAGTTTATGGTACGCGTGAAACGTGATAGACCAATTGATTCCAAATGAAAAACTTCTTAATGAATGAGAGGATCAAATGATCAAGATAGTTATAATAATGAGACAAGTGCTTTAAAAGAAGCATGGTGGCATAACACTTCATAAAACATTGGCAAAGGTTCAGGTACCTGATAAAATATGAAGAGATCTTGATAAATTATGTCGTATAGGAATCGAGTCAAAAGATCGTCGACAATATTTTTTATATGAAGTAACGCTCAATGCTCCCGATGATGATGAGGATCTCGAATTAAAATATATCAAATAGTGTGGATAAATAAATAATTGGCCAAATGAAATGCACAATTCAAGTATATTATATTTTACTTTGAGAAATCATATTTTGGACTTATAGTTCATGATCAAGATATAATGTCAGTGGTGTATAAATAAATTATTGTGCGAAAGTACAACCGTAAAGAAATAAAGGACGGTTTGTAACTTTGGGGCATAAAGGATTTATGCAAAAATCTTGAGATTATTAGATGGAGATATATTCTTCTCTGGTGGATGCAATGACTCTTTGTCTCAGTCATGAAATAGATGAAATGCTTGAATATGTGTTGTCTAGCTAGATGATGGATGTTACATGAAAATCCTAGAAGTATTCAAAAGGTGTGCTTAAAGCAATTTCATTGAGTACCCCAATAGTATGAGATTGCTCAGCATAAAAGAGACTAGTCTGATAAAGATGATTGTAAAATATCATGTATTAGTGCAATTGGTGTACATACAAATTATTAACTATGTAGATGTCGAGAACTGTGTGATTTTTCTTTGAAAAGAGATAATCCAACGGCCATATATGAAGATAATGATTCATGTATAACTTGATTGAAGGAATGATGCATCAAAAGAAATTGGGCAGAGTACATTTCATCAAAGTTCATCTTCGCACACTATTTTCAACAAAATAGTAAGAGAGAAGTTCAAAAAAATATGTTCAAGTGATAATCTTATAGATGTATTCACTAAGGCATTGCTAACATCAACATTTGAGATATTGAGATATAAGATTAGAATGTGTCATCTCTGAGATATCAAGTAAAACTTTCATCAGGGAGAGTGAAATACGTTTTATACTTTTTCCTTAATCATGATTTTGTCCCAATTAAATTTTCCTGGCAAGATTCACTACAACAAATATGATATATAGTACAAAATTATTAGTTATGAAATCAAATTCGTTATTAATTGTTCGCTTTTAGTGACAAAATTTATTTTTCGTGCTTAAAAATATAAGACACATATTTTTACTTACGAAATATAAAAAGTTCTAGCAAAGTCTTGTCCACTTAAGTATCCCACGAAAAAATTAATTGGCGTCATTTGTTATGTAGTGTGAGTCACAAATTTAAAGTTATTGGTGACACATTATTTCATCACTATATTGTATCTAATTCATGACAATTACATCTTGTCTTAAAATTTATTAATTTTTGGACACAAAAAAATTTCATCTAAAAAAGTATGTTGTTACAATATTGACAAATTAGAGTTCTTAGTTAAATATTATAATTTTTAGCTATAAAAATTTAGATTTAATTATGACATATATTTTCGTCACTAGTAATATATGTAAGGTGTTAAATAGCGACGACTTAAAATTTGTTCAACTACTTGCTAAGAAAATTTTTATAGCTAAATACAAATTTTTTTTGCTACAGTTGTTCATAATTACAAGTGACAACTTACAAAAAAGACTAATACAAGTGTTTCATAAGAAATAGACAGAATTTATACGTTAATTGGTGAGGGAAAATATTAAAACCAACGAATTCAGTCAATTTTGTAAAAATGAATAAGTTCAATACATAATATTCTTAAATATAAAATGCATCATTTGAAAAATATAATTCATGTTATAAGTAATGCGAGTGAGGTACGTTTTACCACTAAATCACTAATATTTATTGGTTTAGCAATTTTTTTTTTCATTTGATACACTTTCACTGATAAATATGATTAAAAAATAATTTCTCAAGTCTTGATGCTACTTTTTGTGTGTCTCTATTGATATGTGATTGATAAACTACATACACTAAGTCGATCTATTTACTTCTGTCTATAAATATATATATATACTAGTTAACATGTTCGCGCATCGCGCGATTCTAACAATTATTTTTACAACTATTTTTAAAATAATTTCTTTTATAAATTAGCAGTAAATTTGATCAATGCTTAGTAAAAGCTATAAAATGTTTATAACAATTGTTTCAATTTATAAGATATTATTTTTGTATTATTTTGTTAGGGTGAAAAGATTATGTTTTATATATTGAAAAAAAATGTTAACTTAATTTTGTACTTAATTTTCTATTTGTCGTGGATCATCAAATGAAACGTAATTAATTTGTCCTCTTCGTTTTTTAAAAGTATGGATGCTTATTTTTATATAAGGAACTAATGAACTTAGACCTTTTTAAATATAGTTCTTTAGTATGATTTATTTAACAAAAAAAATACTTGTTAGGTACATAATCTTTTATAAAATTCTTTATTTTTTTAAAAAAAAATGTGCCAAGTTAAAATATGAGAATTAACAAAAAGCATGTAAATAGTAATACAAAGAACGACTAATTATTTTAATTAAATAATATATAAATATAAAAATCATAATAATAAAATATAAAAGCAATAAATATTAATATTTCAATAAACAACTCAATACAAAATTATAGTCATTTTTATTTGTTTTAATTGTCAAAAAATAATTATACAAATAATAAATAGTGAATATTCTAACTCTTGAGGAGTTACAAAACTCACTAAATGTATAATTATTTAGACAAAATCACAATTTAAATAATGACAAAAAAAGCAAAGAATAAGAGAAAAAGAATTAAGTAGGACTTTTAGTATATAAGAGTTTCTGTTATTGTTTGTTTTTTATATCATATTGAAATTATTTATAATTTTTTTTCATCTTCACACAAACTAAAATTTTTTATCTTTATTTACTCAATATATTTCACTAAAATAATACTTCAAATCATTAGTGTGTATTTTGTGTATTTTTAGTTTTGATCATTTTATTTAATTACTAAAAAGATAGAAAATTAAAAAAATATATTTCATTATTTTAGTACAAAACTTTAAAAATCTCAAAATCTCGAGTTTTAATAAATAATACATACTCCCTCTATTTCATAATAAGTGAAATCATTTAGCGTTTTTCATAGTTCAAAATAAGTGAATTGTACCAAGTTTAAGAGAGATGTTGAAAAGTTCTTCCATTTTTGCCCTCATTTACAATGTTAAATAATAATAAAATAAATGAATTTTTAAATACAAAATATTTACATATCAGGAAAATAAATCACTAATTTTTAAAGTTATTTAGAGGCTCATTTATAAAATAGATAAATGACATAATTTTGAGTAAATTTAATATATGATGTAAATGAAAGAAAATGAAAAGAAGTCTTCAAAAGAGATAAAGAACTAAGTAAAAACGAATTGATGAGACATGCTTATTTAGCAAAAAATATAAATAGATAAAAAGAATTGTAAGTCGTGAGATAGATCAACCCGCTAATAAAAAGAACAAAACAACACAGTAGTATTTCCTCATTAATTTTAAACAAAATTAGAGTATGTCTTGTTACCAAAAGTTTACAACCACAAATAAATAAAAAAACATATGCTTCCATGAAGATGTTCTACATGCAAATCTTGAATAATTGATGTGCAAATGATAGACTAAAATCTAAATTCATTATATTTTGGAAAAACTAAATGTAGAGGTAATGAATAGAATCGTAGAAAGGAGTTGAGGATATGTAATTAGCTGTAATAAACATTATAATTTTTTTTAGTTATCAAACAAATTAATTAATAAAGATAGTAAACTCATCTTTTAAGTTTCATAATATTCAACTTAAACAAATATCAATTTTCTCTATAACTTAAAAAAATATTTTTATTATAATTCGATATTGACAAAACAAACTTGGTTCATTCTGAAAAGTTTCATCAAATTAGAAGAATTAAATGTTTTGTGAAGTTTTTGAGTTCCACAATCATATCGATAGACTAATTTTACACAAGTGTTAACAAATATGAAACAAAAACTCAATGGAGGGGAATTCATCTCCTTTTTAGTCAATAAAAAATCCACAAAAGAAAGAAATGTGTTATATCATATAAATATCAAAAGATGATGGAATATTCTTGATCGAGAAATTATGTCACATTAACATGTTATATACATAATATATCTCGATATAGAATATTGATTGTATATCCAAAAGATAAAAGTTTATATAATGAAAATATCAAAAGTTTTCTTTAAGCAACAAAATAATCCGTGGAAGATCATGTTACCCTTGATATAAAAAGTGTGCTTTGTAATATATCTTGTTCTTGAAGGGTACATATCTTGATGGATATATAATTAATTGAAAAATTATATAAGTAACAATAAGTGCATCTTTATATTTATAAATGATTGAGACTTCTACTATTTCAAATTTTACTCTAACCAACTCTTGATGAATCACCCACCGCCGTTAAATTTTCTTCTTCATATTGGTGACTTATAGCAAATTAATCAAATTTGATCGTCTCTTTTAATGAATCTTACACCACCTTTTGAACTTTCTTCATCATCTTGATAAACTTTTACTTGGCTATGGTAACACAAGAAGAAATTCTAAAAAATATATTTATAATCTTCATAAAAGTTGATAAAAAATTAACAATATGAAGTTGGAGAAAATAGAAATGAACATACAACAACACCATAGATGATTGTTATTTATAGATGAGAATTAAGTAAAAGGAAGTTGAGAAGACATCTTATTTAATTAGAGAATTCAAATAGATGGAGGTTTTTTTGTAACTTTCATGTGATATAATTATATGTAATAAATATGATTGTATTTATTAATTTTTTAATAAATTAATTAATGAAAAACATGAACGAAAAAACTCAAAAAAGGAAGAAAAAAGTTAAAAGTAATATACATGTTATATAAATTAAATAATAAAAATAAAATATAAAATATTTTTAAAAATATTTTTCTTTCGTAATTGTAATTAGAAGAAGAACAAAAAATTTAAAAAATATTTTTTTATTAATAATAGAAATTAGAGAGGTATGAATTATGAAATTAATTAATGAAAAATATGAATGAAAAAACTCAAAAAAGGGAGAAAAAAGTTAAATATTAATCTACATTTTACATAAATTAAATAATAAAATAAAATACTTAAAATATTTAAAAAGATATTTTTTATTAATAATATAAATTAGAGAGGTATGAATTATGAAATTAATTAATGAAAAACATGAAAGAAAAAACTCAAGAAAGGGAGAAAAAAGTTAAATAGTAATATACATTTTATATAAATTAAATAATAAAAATAAAAAACTTAAAATATTTTTTAAAAATTTTTTTCTTTCGTAATTGTAATTAGAAGAAGGACAAAAAATTAAAAAATATTTTTTATTAATAATAGAAATTAAAGAGGTATGAATTATGAAATTAATTAATGAAAAACATGAATGAAAAAACTCAAAAAAGGAAGAAAAAGGTTAAATAGTAATATACATTTTATATAAATTAAATAATAAAAATAAAATACTTCAAAATATTTTTCTTTCGTAATTGTAATAAGAAGGACAAAAGGTTAAAAAAATGTTTCTTTTATTAATAATAGAATGCTTAAGTCATGTGTGGCCCCTTAAAGTTGTTCGTATAATTCATTTAGACACTTCAACAAACATTGTTTCCTATTAGACATTTCAACCTTAACCAATAAATACCTATTGATCATTTTTCTAACACTCAATCAAAACAGAAAGTGCGTGTAATACACATGCATATGATGTGGCAAAATAGCAAATCAAAAAAAAAAAAACACGTGGCATCTTAATTTAAAGTCAAAATTGTTTTATGAAAAAATATAGTAAAAGGAAAAATGACTACGTTTATAAAAATTAATTAATCATATAATTTAAGAGAAATCAATTTTCCGAATTAACATAGCCGCCACTTGATTTTTAGTAAAAATCAAGAAAAAAACTTATTAATTATTTTTCAAAAGATTTAAAACAGATAAAAATCAGTTGAAAAGGGTTCGAAGTTCAAATGTGCATTCCGAGAAGGTGTTAGGTCCTCGAAATGCCCGCTAACTTGCGGTTGACCAGCGATTTGACTAAATGACTTTCAAACAACTTTTCAAATTTTTAACTAAAGTAAAAGAATATTTTTTTTCCGTTTGCTCAATTTAATTATTATATTATATTAAGGGAAAAATAAAATAGGGGAATTACTTAAAGTGAAAATAATTCATACCTGTTAACAAGACCAATATTAAAATAAAATCTAAGTAATAAGCATTTATAAAATAAATATTTGTATTTTTTTTTTAATATAAAGAGAAATGGCTATCTTAGGGATGTAATTAAATTAAAATCAAAAATCAAATAATATGTTAGTCCAACATCATAATAAATAGGGAAAATTGTATATAATAGCAAACTAATAACCTAAATTAAATGGAATAGCTAGGGTTTGATTTAATTGTGCTCCATAGCAAACGTTGGCAAAAATTTGCCAGGCATCTCTCTTCCAAAAGTCTCGCTCACCACTCTCCCATTCTCGCCTCTCTCGCTTTATACACAGAAGTGTATAATTNTATAGCATACAAATATGAATTTTTTGTTTGCTATATGTGAAAGTTGCCCTAATAAATAAATAAGAAAGAGAGGAGATATCAAATTTGGGCCTTAGTCCCAAATTCTGCCGCTGCAATTTTCAGGGCCTTTGAGCCTATTTCCTTCAAAATCATGATACACCTTGAGTGTATATTTGATGTATATGCTGTGTATATTGACGGTTTTTGCGCTCCCAAACCTGCGATTTCAATCAAAACTTTGTATTTTTGCGTTCTCCATTGCCTGGACACGTTTTCCAACTATGAATGGCATATTCATAATGTATACCAGTGTATACGATCTGTATATCAACCTGTTTTTCGGCTTTTCGGGGGCTGAAAAATCAATTTCCAGCAATGTTGCTGATTTTAACCTATCCACACACTTCCTAAGTTTTCCCAGACGGCTGAATGGATGGAGAAATGCGGGGAGATGACGAAACAATGAGTACAATCGAACTCAATACGGGTTCACATGATGCGAAACAAAAAAAAATTAGGATCACTAAAAAGCAATAATTATGCTTGGAGCAAATGTACAGCAGCTTTCAAGTTAGAATATACCAAACAATTTTTCTTCTTCTTATTATTACTTTTGTTTCTATCCATTAATAAGGACAAAGGGTAGTAGACCACCAGTGATGTCTAAAATCAAAAGAGTTACTCATGTATGAACTATTGCTTCCAAATATACTCATCAAAATGAAACTAACCCCCCATGTTGCCCACGAGTTAATTCTCATTTTTGTGCATGACATGATGGCGATAACACTACACTAACGAAACTCCAAACGTATAAATATATGGAAACGAGAGGCTGCCCCAAATCTTAAGATAAACTAAACACCTAATTAAACACCCAAGTAAACACATATATAAAAATAACATAAAATTAAGAACCTAACTATCTCCCTTTGTCTGATAAAATCAATGGATGGAAAATCTACAAAAATGCGCTCAAACAAACAAAAAAAAACAGGAAGAAACACAGTAACATGAAGAATGAAGGTCACACACATAAATAACTCGACGGACATAAACTAGAGACCTATTATAACTTGTGACTAGAAATCGAGCCGCGAATAAGCAAAGATGAACCCAATGACGTTATACTGCAGCAAACTCATCGAACATTGAATGAAGCAAACATCGGACGTTTAACACACTCAAGATTGAAACTAATAAAAGTTTAACTAAACTATAGAGTACACAAAAATTGCCTTATATGTAACATCCGAAATATCTCAACTATACTTGACTCAAACGAGATATCGAAATAAAAAAATCTATTAAGAGCAATCATACATCATATTTTAAACACCAAATTCGACAACAATCTATAACCCCAACTAACACATCTCGTTAAAATAGCAAAGACGAGAAATATCAAACAGGGAAGGGCATTACCTTTTCCGAACAGCGACTCTGGGACGATGAATATAAGATGACCAACTTTACCACGAAAAAAAAACTTCTCACACGAACAGTAATGAAAGAAATCGACAGCAAACCCAAGAATTTTCTGTTCGGAGTTATACTTGAGCGTATTCTTAAAAACTTGTTAGAAGCTCTGTCAAGAATTTCCAAACCAAGAGCAACTCAAAAGAATTGCTCTTTTTTTTTCTTTTCCCTAAAAATAATTTTCTCCTCTGTATTTCTTTTTACAAAAATCCCCCCCCCCTTTCAAATGAACCAAGGCAATTATATATATAAAAATGACTAGGGTTTTCGTTCTTATTTAAAACAAACGGATCGAATTCGGGTCAAAACTCATCTTCAACAAATTTGAATTCTTTCACCGAAAAAGACCAACACCTTTTCCTGAGGTTCCAGCTCTATCCCTGAAGAGGAAAGAGGGTCGAACGTCTTCGATCGATTTGGTTTCCTTAGGGGGAATACGTGGATCGATCTCGAGCCAAAGGACGATTTGCTCCTGTTACAATAGTATTGTGGGAAGAGAGCTCGAAGAAAACGACAAGGGGAGGGAGAACGATTTGTGCCTATCGCTGCTTTTTCTGAGAAATCACGTTCTCGCTGGAGGGGGTCGTACGGGCTGAATTTGGGTTTTCTTACATTGGAGTTGGATTGGTCGGGGCAGTTGGGTCTCTATTTGGCGTTTGGGTATTCTTGGAAAATAGATTTCAATTATGGGGGAATAATTGGCGGGATTGGACTGGGCTTTGAGTTAGTTTTGCTGATGGATTTGGATTAAAAAAAGGCTAAAGATTTGAATTAAAGTATGGAGGAAATGGGTTGGGCTGCTGAAATTATTGGGAAAAGATTGGGTTTGAGCAATTGAGGCCCAAAGTGGAGCCTTAAAGGATCCAAGAAATAGGGCAAAGAGATGGCTGGTTTTGAATTAGTAAAATGATCAAATCGATTGCAAATTAGCCAATTTAAGTTTTGAAACTTAATCGAAATGAATCTAAAATCGTCTAACTAAATAGGACGAATTAATATAAGCAACTAAATAACTTCTTAATTTAATGAAATAAAATAAAGCTCGAATATAAACTAAATAATTTGAATAACCTAAATTATACTAGACTAAATCAATAAAAATAATTACTAGAATTAAAATCTCTTGAGACGATTTCCGACCTTTATAAAATACTATAATTATACATCTACTTATGTTAAACAAACTATATTATCTAAAAATTGAAACAAAAATGACGACATTAGTTAAAATAACTTGCCAAATATATATATTGTTTTATTATTTTATGAAACTAATCGTTTTAAATCATTTAGAATTAAAAAGCTCGTCAATCAATTTATTTCGAGAAGGGTCAAAATTGAGTTCAACAACTGTCCCTCATTTTATTTGGACTGATGCAAGAGATTCGAGGAAAATAAAATTGACTAATTCAATTTTGACAAACCCCATATCTATCTCTAAGAAAACGATTTGATACGGATTTTAGGAATTATGGTCGAGCCCTGGAAATGGGTTTCCTACAAATCTCAAGCTATATGAGAATTCAGGTCACTTGTAGTTTCAATATGCTTGAATTAATGCACGATTCTGGAGGAATTCAAAAATCATCCTGATACCGAATTATGAAGGGACCGGAATGCTCGCGGATAAGATTCAAGAGCAAGATTTGTACAGCCGAGTTTTCAACATTGAGCTCGCCTACATATCCTTAAACTCAAGGAAGCAGGCTACTTGTAGTTCAACTCAATCGGTTGAAAAGGGAATCTATTATGCTAGATAACCTTTTATTCTGGACAAGTGACAAATTAAATAGAGTATGAAAAGAAGGCTTGTAACCTCTTAACCATGAATGTGGCGCGCTTCACACCCATAATTAAGAACTTACACGAACATAATTCTCAAAGCTCTTGGTGCATTGTCACTTAGATTGGAAACTTGCCTCCGGCAGACACCAAAATCCGGATGCAAAACTGAAACTAACAAAAGCCAAAGAAAAATCCACATGCCTTCTGATAGGGGTGTGGTTTGATTATGGTGGAAGTTGCTCCTCTATTTGTGTCCTAAGAGTTTGACAATCCTCTTTGGACTATGTCTCAGTTCGCTGCTAAGAAAAAGTTTCACGTTGTGCTGCATCTATTCTGATGTCGTCCGCACCTGTGGTTTGTTTTTGGAGAATTCATCCTTTCGGATGCTCTCGACAAAGACTGAGATAAAATTCGTAAGCTTAAAAATGTAATTCAAATGGGAGATAGTGTCTTTTACCGTGTTGACACTTAGTTGTTCTCCTTCTTCATTTGACGTCACCTTGATCAGGTTTGACGTAAAGCAAATGAAACTTATGTCTTATATTTGCAATGTAATATGCAATGTACTCTTCATGTGATGTCAACATAAATAAAATTTGATGCAATGATAATATTTCTCTTGATATCAATGTATTCTTCATCTGATGTTGACATAAGTGAAAGATGATGCAGCAGTGATATTTCTCTTGGTGTTGTCTTCGATGCTCTTCTTGATGTTTACTTTTATCATAAATAAAAGAAATGCAACTGATGTCGGTGAGTAAATATTTTTCTTGTGATGCAGCACTTCTACCCTGGTAGCGTATGATTTCTTGTGCGGTATGAATATCTTCCCGTGATGCATAAACTCCGCAAGGTATGAAATCTTCTTGCGATGCCTAAATTTCTGCGATGTGTGAAATCCTCTCACGATGCATAAATTTCAACGAGGCATGGAATCTTCTCATGATGCATAAATTTCTTCGAGGTATGAAATTTTCTCGTGATGCATAAATTTCTGCGAGGTATGAAATCTTCTCGCGATGCATAAATTTCTGCGAGGTATGAAATCTTCTCGCGATGCATGGATATTGACTCGCGATGCATGACCTTCCGGGATGTATTGATATTGATGCATGATCTTCCACGATGCATGGATATTGACTCGCGATGCATGGATATTGATCGTTATCTTTCGTGATGCATGGATATTGACTCGCGATGCATGACCTTTCGCGATGTATGGATATTGACTCGCGATGCATGGATATTGATGCGTGATCTTCCGTGATACATGGATATTGACTCGCGAAGCATAATCTCCGCATGGCATGAATATCTTCCTCTCCGGGTATTGCATAGTATCATATCTGACATTATGATGCAAATGACGTCCTTTATGGCAACCGTAAACTCTTCCTTGAGATTTTTCTCTTAATTCACCTTTGAACCCAACTAGACATTCCTTACAAACTTCATGTTGTTGGAAATTGACTGAAATAAACAAATCATATTCCCAAGTCTCCGCCATAAGCAATATAATATGATTCTTGCATCTAGGAAAACTGTTGATTTGGGGAGAGTTTTCTCCTCCTTAGAATTCTCCATGTTCCTTGATCGGAAGAATTTTGCTGGTATCAAAGTAAAGCTATAGACCTGTATCCACAGAAAAATCGTTAGTTTTAAAATAGACTAATCTGTGTCGATTTCTTTAGTTGCATGCTCTTTGCCCTGCTATCTCCGGTTGATTTCTCGATCTCCCGACTCTTGATAGATAAGATAAAATATTTTATGTCAAAACAAATAAAACGTAAAAGGAATAATTTAAGAGAAATAAATTTTCGAGAAATAGTATCTGAAAAAGGTCACTGCCAAGTCATGTCATATCAGGCTTAACAAACTTCTTTGAGACTGATGCTTGGAGGTTTATCTGATTATTCGCTGGGGAGTTTTCAGAGTCACTTCGGACTTGTAGATCCATGCTGAAATTTGAGGCCCTCGTCAAAATTTCTGTCCCAATTAATTGTCTTGCTTATCTTTCCACTGTGACTGAGTAAATCGCAGAATTTTTGAGATCTCCTAAAAAATACTGTCCCAGTCGCAAATCTCGAAGTATCCTCAGTATTAACTTGCTGAGAAAGAATCTTCTTCTCGAGAATTTTTGAGTCCCTCTCAAAAATTCTGTCCCAGTTTCTGTTGTAAAGAGGAATAGAAATCTTACGGAAGATATGACTGAACCCTTGTGGCACCTACGTATCCCGTTGAGGCAGGAATCAGGTCAAACGTAGTTCTCCCTCAAAGATAACAAAATAAGAAAATTTCAAAGAAACCGACTGAGGCCGACACAGGCCGCCTACGTATCTCATTCTTGAGAATTCAGGTCGAACGTAGTTCAAATACAATGAAATAATTAAATGGGATAAATGGGATGACCGAGGCCGACATGGGCCGCCTACGTATCTCATTCTTGAGAATTCAGGTCATACTTAGTTCATTACAAAGAGGGATAAAAATTTAAGCAAAACAAATACAAGCAAACAAAATGATTACAAGTAAATAACAGAAATGCAAACTGAAGCTTCACACGTAGTATCTCTTGACAGCGTCTGAGTTGATTGGTTTCGGCCATGTGGTTCCATCCATCTCCGACAGGACCAAAGCACCTCCGGATAATACTTTACGAACCATGTAAGGTCCTTGCCAGTTTGGTGCGAATTTTCCTTTGTACTCATCTTGATGAGGAAAAATGCGCTTAAGTACCAACTGACCAACTTTGAAAATTCTGGCTCTTACTCTCTTGTAAAAAGCATGAATATTCTCTGTCGATACAACTGACCATGACAAATGGCAATCATCCTCTTCTCATTGATCAATGTCAACTGATCAATTCTCTTGCTCACCCGTTCAACATTACTCAACTCAGCTTCTTGGATGATTCTCAATGACGGTATTTCAACTTCAGCAGGTATGACTGCTTCTGTTCCATACATTAGCAAGTATGGAGCTGCTCCAATCGACGTTCTGACAGTCGTGCGGTACCCCAATAAAGCATATGGTGACATCTCATGCCAACTTCGATGCTTGTCAATCATTTTCCTCAAAACGTTCTTGATATTCCTATTGGCGGCCTCTACAGCTCTGTTCATTTGGGGGTGATAAGCAGTTGAGTTTCGGTGGGTAATCTTGAATTGCTCACATATATATCTCATCAAGTGACTGTTAAGATTTTCACCATTATCAGTAATGATGGATTCTGGCACTCCAAATCTGCATCAGATTGTTGCGAACAAAATCAGCCACAACTTTCTTGGTTACCGACTTGTATGAAGCTGCTTCCACCCACTTGGTGAAATAACCAATGGCAACCAAAATAAATCCGTGTCCATTAGAAGTGGCTGGCTCTATCGAACCGATGACATCCATACCCCAAGCTACAAATGGCCAAGGTGAACTCATAGCATAAAGTTCGTGAGGTGGCACTCGGATCAAATCAGCGTGCACCTGACATTTATGACATTTTTGCACAAACTTGCAACAATCATTCTCCATAGTCATCCAGAAATACCCGGCTCGTAGGATCTTTCTTGCCAAAGTGAGCTCATTCATATTCATACCACAAACTCCAGCATGTATCTGTTCAATAAGCTTCGCAGCTTCAATAGCATCAACACATCTTAGAAAACCCAAATCTAGAGTTCTCCTATAAAGGACTTCTCCAATTAGAAAGAAATTGAGAGCCATACGGCGTATCAACTTCTTTTGGTTGGACGTAGCATCTTCAGGATAAGTTCCAGACTCCAAATACTTCTTTATATCAAAATACCAAGGCAAACCGTCTGGTTCTACTTCAACATGTGAACAATGGACTAGATGTTCTTTCACATCTATATCCAGAGGATCAATATAATAAGTATCCGGATGTTTCATCATCGAAGCGATGGTGGCAAGAGCATCGGCAAATTCATTCTGTATTCTGGGAGTATGTCTGAACTCGATCTTACGAAATCTTTTGCACAACTTCTGCACATACTGTACGTAAGGTATAATTTTTGGGTTCTTCACAACCCATTCTCCTTGAACATGATGAATCAAAAGATCTGAATCTCTAATAACCAACAACTCGTAGACATTCATGTCGATGGCTCAAATCAAGAATAGAAGCTTCGTATTCAGCCATGTTGTTCGTGCAATTGAATCAAAGCTTAGTTGCCATAGGGTAATGATGCCCAGATTCTGACACTAAAACCGCCCCAATGCCTTTACCTTGATGATTCTCCGCTCCATCGAAGAATAATCTCCAACCGGGGTATGCCTCAGAAATATCTTCACCCACAAATGACACTTCTTCATCGTGAAAATAAGTCTTAAATGGTCCATACTCTTCATCAACGGGATTTTCTGCGAGATGATCAACCAAAGATTGTGCTTTTATCGCCTTCTGAGTCACATACACAATGTCAAATCCACTCAACAACATTTGCCACTTAGCTAATTTTCCGGTCGGCATCACCTTCTGGAAGATATACTTCAGCGGATCCACTCTAGAAATGAGGTATATAGTATAGGAAGACAAATAATGTCTCAGCTTCTGGGCAAGCCACGTCAAAGCGCAACACATTCTCTCCAACAAAGTGTAACGAGACTCATATGGAGTAAACTTCTTGCTTATATAATAGATAGCCCTTTCTTTCTTTCCTGTCTCGTCATGTTGACCAAGTACGCATCCGAATGCACTATCTGAGACAGACAAGTACAGCAATAAAAGACTCTCTTCCCGCAGAGGAACCAATACCGTTGGATTGGACAAATAGTTCTTGATAGCATCAAAAGCAGTCTGACACTCTTCAGTCCACTTTGTCGGGGCGTCTTTCTTCAACAGCTTGAAAATAGGCTCACACACCACGGTTGATTGAGCTATGAATCGACTGATGTAGTTTAACCTCCCTAAGAAACTCATCACCTCTTTTCTCGTCTTCGGCGGAGGTAACTCTTGAATTGCTTTAATCTTAGAAGGGTCAAGCTCAATACCCCTTCTGCTGATTATAAATCCCAACAACTTTTCGACTGGAACTCCAAAAGCGCATTTGACGGGATTTAACTTCAAGTTGTAACGACGCAAACGATCAAAGAATTTCCTTAGATGTGTCAAGTGGTCCGAACTCTCGCAGGACTTGATTATGACGTCATCCACATACACTTCAATCTCCTTATGAATCATGTCATGAAATATGGTCGTCATAGCCCTCATATAGGTAGCACCAACATTCTTAAGGCCAAATGGCATCACTCTGTAATGATATACACCACAAGGTGTAGTAAAAGCTGTCTTTTCTGCATCTTCCTCATCCATCAAAATCTGGTGGTAACCTGCGTAACAATCCACAAATGACTGCATTTCATGCTTAGCACAGTTATCAATCAAAATATGAATATTCGGCAACGGAAAATTATCCTTCGGGCTAACTTTGTTGAGGTCTCTGTAATCGACACAAATCTTGATTTTCCCGTCTTTCTTGGCAACCGGGACAACATTGGCTAACCAAGTTGGGTATTATGTCACTTCCACCAATCGAGATTCTATTTGCTTGGTGATCTCTTCTTTAATCTTTAAACTCAGTTAAGGCTTGAACTTCTGAGTTTTTTGTTTCACTGGGTTGAACCCCGGGTTAATCGGTAGTTTATGAGACACAACATCGGTACTCAGCCCTTGCATGTCACCGACTTCCCAAACGAACACATCAATATATTCAGTAAGCAAATGAATCAGGCCCACTCTCTGAGTTCCATTTAAGTGGATGCTGATCTTAACCTCTTTAACACATTCTGGATCCCCCAAATTTACCGTTTTTGTTTCCTCTATATTTGGTTTATGCTGATTTTCAAACTGCCGAAATTCCTCGGCGACATACTCTGGTTTCTCACTTTCTTCTTCGTAATCGTCAACCTCGTCATTACCAGCCCCATTTTGTTCATTCAGCTCTTGACATGACATGACATTGGCAGGTCTAAAAATTACATTACTGAAACCATAAACAGACAAAGTTAGGAAAGTAAAGTATAAAAGATGAATAAATAAATACAGTTCAAAAACAGAAGAGGCTTTCATTCAAATTGGGAAAAAATGCAAACTTTGGCTATGGCATAGGGCCATGTTGCTTTCTTTGAACATCACGATGCAAATTCAAAAATTCAAAACATTTAAAAATACGCAAAATGGTGGGTCTCCGGCCTCTTCTGGACTACCACCGATTTAAAATATGCATGAAATGATGCCTTTCTACCGAGGAGTTCGAGGGATCAGGATGGGAGTGGAGGTCCAGTTCTGCAGCATCTTTACTGGCTCAGCATCGCGGATACCAGCTAGCTCAACCTCTTCCTCAATAACAGCATCTACCTCCTCGAAGAGGTCACAGATTCCTTCCCCAAGGTCTTCATGCTCGGCATACTCCCGGACTGGGAAGGATTGATACAGATGTGGGATCGGCTTAGCCAATGCTTGATCATTTTTCTTCTTCGTCTTCAAGTCATCATCTGTGGGGATGTACCCCAAACTATATCTGGCTCCCTTGACGAGGACCGGAATAGGCTCATAATCCCTTGGGAATTTCTTCCCAATCTGAAACCTGGCTCACAAACATTCTACAGCATCACAGTGGTTATCATCTTGTACACAGCAGGCATGGGAGTCTGTGGGCCAAGTCTTCATCGGTGGCATTTACCATCTCCACCGTGTAGAAATCTGTACCTCGCGATATCTCATCAATGATCGGCGCCTGTCTGCCAGAGTGACTCCCTTCGCCATGAATAACCAGTTTTTCATTCTTCCAACGATCTTCATCATCTGATGTAGAGTAGAAGGGACAGCTCCAGCCATATGGATGAAAGGCCTTCCCAGAAGAAGGTGATAGCTGGTATCGATATCCAATACTTGAAACTGCGCACTGAATTCTGCTGGGCCTATTTGGATGATCAGATTCACCGCTCCCAACGTATCTCTCTGAACCCCATCAAAGTCACTTATATTGACTTGGTTTGGTTCAAGTTTTCCCAAGTCAAACCTTAACTGCCTCAGCGTCGACAACGGGCAGATATTCAGACCAGATCCATTATCTACTAAGACGCGATTGAAAACCTTTTCGCGGCATACCACAGTGATGTGCAACACCTTGTTGTGTGACCTCCCTTCAAAAGGCAGCTCATCGTCACAAAAGTTGATTTGGTGCCCTTGAATATTTGGTGAATCATGGCGGCCACGTTATCACTGCTTGTGCTTGCGGGTACATACGTATCATCAAGAGCCTTCATCAAATCCTGCCTGTGCAATTGAGAACTCATCAGCAATGCCCATACGGAGATTTGGGTTGGAGTCTTCTCCAAATGTTTGACGATAGAATAATCTTTCGGCTTTATTCTTCTCCAGAATTCCTCCGCTTCTCCTTCGCTTATTGGCCTTTTAGCCTGATCCTTCTTTTGACCTCCGAGAGCAAGCTTGTCAGGAGTGTAACATCTTTCGGATCTGGTCATGCCTTCAGCAGCAGCAGTTTCAATAACGAACTTAGGCTTGATGAGAGTTTTTGATGGCACCAAAGCAACAGCCTTTATGGGTGTCAAAATAACGAAGTCTTTCTTCTCTTTGATGCTCAAAGAAGCTACAGCCTTTTCAAAATCATCGAGAACGATTTGAGTAATCATTTTTGTTCCACACCAGTCATCGTCTGTCTCGATCATATTGACATTGCCACCTCCATGATTCAGGAACGGGTTGGTGTTGACATTTGGTGTCGCTGGTTGGATAGAGACTATCTCTTTGTCAATCAAATCCTAAATTTTGTGCTTGAGGTTGATACAATCCTCAGTATCATGCCCAACACTGTTGGAATGATAAGTACATCTCAGGTCTGTAGAATTTTGAATTACATCCATGGGTTTGGGCCCCACAAGGTGGATGTATCCGGCCGCAGCCAGTGGCTCATACAGCTTTGTTCGGCTTTCAACGAGCGCAGTAAAGTTCCTTGAAGGCTTCTTCTCAAATCTGGGTCAGGGAGGGTCATAACTGCCTTGTTGGGGAGGAGACACCTGTTGATAACTTCTGGTGTTTGGACGGGGAGCTTGGCTTCTGGGATATGGATTTGTTTGGTAATTGGCGATGGAGCTTGGTAATTCGGAGGGGAATTTTGGTATAGTGGAGCTTGGACTTGATAAAGAGGAGGGGGTGATCGGTAGCTCGACTGCAGTTAGCGCAGTTAGGAGCAACACCCTGGTAGGGAGATGGAATTCGATAGGGTGGAGGATGATTAGGGTAAATGGGAGATGGATTTTGGTAATTTGGGGGTGGACTTTGGTATAGTGGAGCTTGGATGTTTGGATAAGTGGCAGTAGCATTCTGATAAATTGAAGGATTATTGGGATGAATAACTTGCGTGTAGCAAGCTTGGTAGGACTTTTGGGAAGGCCAGGAACGACCTTAGGAATATGACGAGCTTCTGGGGTTTTCCTTCCCCCATATGAAACAACAGCGATTTTTTCAACAACCCTGAAGATCCAGGCGATGCGGCTACACGGGCTATCTTTCCTGATTTTAAACCGTCCTCGATAGTCTCACCAATCTTGACTATCTTGGCAAATTTTGCCCCTATCATAATATTCAGGCTCTTGCACGCGCACGAATACTTCAACGATTTCTTTCACAGACATGGGTGGTCTCACCCTTGCCGCTTCTTTTCTCCACCTATGGGCGAACTCCCTATAGCTCTCGGTTGATTTTTGCTTCATCTTCTCTAAAGAGTATCGGTCTGGCACAATTCTAAGTTGTAAGCAAATCGATTGGTAAAATCGTTGGCCAACGCATTCTAGTTGGGCCATTGCCTGGTTTCATGCGATGTGAACCATTCAAGAGCTTCTCCGCACAGGCTTCGGCTGAAGAGACGCATCAATAAAGCTTCATCCCTTCCAACTCCCACGAGCTGGTCACAGTAGGCTCTCAAATGAGCCATAGGGTTGCCCACTCCTCCGAAGGTATCAAACTTTGGGATCTTGAACCCTTCTCGAAGGTCCAAATTTAGATGAATACATAAGTCTTCATAACTAAGCTCGGCGATATTAGGGATGCATTGGATCTCCTTCATGGCCTTCTTTATCTCTTCTTTTATGTCGACCCTTACCTCTTTTTTGGCCCTCCACTCCTTTTCCTATTCCTCATAATGGTCCAGCTCAGAACCGTGCACATCGTGCTCGGCAGGGACATAAATTTGGAAAGTGGCTCTTTTTGGTAAGGGTGGAGCTATAGAGGGACTCTGAGCATTTTGAGCGGTTTGATAATTCTGTGGGTACGTCTGAGGATTGGTTTTCTGATACTTCTCTTTCTTGCACTTTCAACTGAAGCATGTCCAACTTCCCTCGCAAGTCCTCTATCTCCATCTCAACATCTTTTTTTCTCTTCATCTATGATGTCAGGTCCTCATCCAGTGTCACGGTGGCAGCTTTGTAGATTGTGGTGGCCACTTCGACCCTGAGTCTTTCTTCTCTAACTTCTTGAATTTCTCGAGTGATTTGTTCGATCTTTCTTTGTAACTCTTCTCCAATGAGTTTCATCTGGACATTCTTACCCTTATCCATAGCAGTGATTTGTTTTCCCTGGGACAGTAGAGTAATGTTTTAGGATTTGGAGTATGGTAGATGTTTTTGAGTGAGAAACTTAAGACTCGGAAAATTTTGATCGGACATTTTTGTGATAATGAGTCGTATAATTCTGGGAATTTCTGGCAGGGGTGGGTTTACAATATCCTCATTCATAGCAATGTAACACATAAGCAGTTAAACACATATATCGCGTCCTAAACATGTTTGTGACCCTTTTATGCCAAGGGTAGGCCTAGCGAATCGGAGGATGTATATGCTTTTTAAACCCGATTTTTTATTCCCAAAATACTTCATTAATAACATCCAGAATGTCTGATAAACATAAAACAAAAAATAGTTTTGAAAACAAATTACAAAACGAAGTACAAATAAAGCAGTCCCACGCAGGGGATGGTAAATAAAATTCAAGCCTCCTCTGATTCTTCGTCAAGTCTGGTCCTCTTGGCGATGTTGACCTCTTCCCACATAGCATATTTGTTCGCCCATAGATGATCTCTCGCCAATCGAGCACCTTCTTGATGTCTAAACCCCTCTATCGACTGAATCTGTTGTTCCATGATATCATCCAACTCTGCCATGCACTGTCTGGCTCTTCGTAGTTCTTGTTTCAATCGAGCTATGACTTGGTGTCTTCTGAGTGACGACGTTGATGCTCTAATTTATTCTTATCAAACTTCTCTTGAAGTCGGTGAAGACGGACTTGATGTTTGGCTCCAACATCTGCAATAATGTGAGGAACGTTTGGACTAGGCTCAATAGTTCCATCCAGACTCTTTTTCAACCATTCTTTGTACTCCCTCGAACATTCTGGACGAAACATGTTTGGTACAAGTTCACCCAACACTCTTCGACATCTCCACATCCTACACATGTCTTCAGCAAACGCAACTCGTCCATTCTCGTGGTCAGTTGCAAATTTCCTCATATATGTGATCTGGGGCAACTCTTGTTTCCCTCCTAGTTGTCTCAAAACTTGACCGGGAGCATATGGTCTAGTCCCTCTTAACCCAGCAAATACCAAATAAGGGACCTTTTCTATTCGAACCACCATATTCTTAGTTACCACCAAACTATCTATTGACCATTGTACGTCTTCTTCTCTCAGCCCTCGAAGCCTCGAATATCAAAAACTCTATCCTCCAGTCTTATTGCAACGATTGTGATATAACCACCAATCATGACCATGTAGCTCGTTTGACCGCCTTAGGGGATCTGGTTCTTTTGGATTATGATTTTTGATCAAATGTCGCATCATCCACCACTATAGTATCAGATTACACCCTTGAAAAAAGTGTTCTCCGCTCTGACATTTGTCTAAAGCCCTATAGATGTCGGCCAGAATCATAGGTGCTAAAGTGTAGTACTTATATGATGTTTTATAATTCACTCCATAGAAGATGGCATGAGTGACCATAAACACACTAGGATGAATAGTGTATTTTTGTCCTTGAAGGATAATCATCGTTCCGAGCAAACATATTGCAAATGCGAGGGGACGTGTCTCTTTTCATTTTTCTTTTGAAACGAAGTCGTCTTAATATTTCTCATAAGCCCTTGCACGCCCGAACCGATAATATAGTTTTTTGAAGGTTATATTTGGACCAGGGATCTTTTCCATCCACTCGGCTTTAACCAATGACAACTTTTCTCTAATTTTGGTGAAATCCCATATTATGAAATTTAGGAGATCTGTATCTGGATGTCGTTTCCTTTTGTTGCACATGGCGACACTTTCATAGCTGATAAGAACTTCTTCTATAGTTGGCGTCAACTCCACTTCCCCGAACCGAAAGACCATGTTCTCACAATCCCAGAATTTCACCATCGTCTCAATTAGGCTAGGTCAAGCATTCATCTCTAGCAGCGACGGAAGGTAACCTATGTGTTTCTGAACGATTATTTTATCGTCGTTGTTCATGAACCTCCACCATACTTTGAGGAAGGCATCAGGGATAGTAACCATTCTTGTTTTCAAAGGCTCGTGTGTCGAATTCATCCTACAAAAATAGCAAATAAAAATTAGTCAACCCCCCACCCCGTAGACAATAAATTATTTTAAAACGCATATACATCCTTCAATCAACACGTAATCATGATTGTCTATTTTTGGCGATTTGGGCCAAGTAGACACTAGGTGGGCTTCTAATGGGCCCAACATGTCTTGGGCGTTGGGTCATCTTAGTTCAAATGCTCCTAAATTCGGGATTTGGCCCAGCTTTACATTAATTGACTAGGAGTGACTTTTGAAAAGACCAGGAACCAAAATGGACAATTTGGACTGGAACTCGCGACAACCATTAGACGCATAACGAACCAATAAATTGTTGCTAATTCCGAATTAACAGAGTCGCCACTTGATTTTTACTAAATATCAAGAAAAAAAACTTATTAATTATTTTTCAAAAGATTTAAAACAGATAAAAATCAGTTAAAAGGGTTCGAAGTTCAAATGTGCATTTCGAGAAGGTGTTAGGCCCTAGGAATGCCCACTAACTTGCGGTTGACCAGCAATTTGACTAAAATGACTTTCAAACAACTTTTTAAATTTTTAATTAAAGTAAAAGATTTTTTTTTTCATTTGCTCAATTTAATTATTATGTTATATTAAGGGGAAAATAAAATAGGGGGAATCACTTAAAGTGAAAAAATAATTCATATGTGTTAACAAGATCAATATTAAAATAAACTCTAAGTAATAAACATTTATAAAATAAATATTTGTATTTTTTTTAATATAAAGAGAAATGGCTATTTTAGGGATGTGATTAAATTAAAACCAAAAATCAAATAATATGTTAGTCCAACATCATAATAAATAAATAAGAAAAGAAGAGATATCCAATTTGGGCCTTAGGCCCGAATTCTGCCGCTGCAATTTTCAGGGCCTTTGGGCCTATTTCCTTCAAAATCATGATACACCTTGAGTGTATATTCTATGTATACGTTATGTATATTAACGGTTTTTACGCTCTCAAACCTGTGATTTCAATCAAAACTTTGTATTTTTGCGTTTTTCATTGCCTGGACACGTTTTCCAACTATGTATGGCATAATCATACTGTATACCAGTGTATACAATTTGTATATCAACCTAATTTTCGGTTTTTCGGGGGCTGGAAAATCAATTTCCAGCAATATTGCTGATTTTAACATGTCCACCCACTTCCTAAGTTTGCCCAGACGGCTGAATGGATGGAGAAATGCGGGGAGATGACGAAACAATGAGTCCAATCGAACTTAATACGGGTTCACATGATGCGAAACAAAAAAACATTAGGATCTAAAGTAAACAGAACAGCAATGTTTATGCTTGGAGCAAATGTACAACAGCTTCCAAGTTAGAATATACCAAACAATTTTTCTTCTTCTTATTATTATTTTTGTTTCTATCCATTAATAAAGATTTAAGGACAAAGGGTAGTAGACCACGAGTGATGTGTAAAATCAAAAGAGTTACTCATGTATGAACTATTGCTTCCAAATATACTCATCAAAATGAAACTAACCCCCCATGTTGCCCACGAGTTAATCCTCATTTTTGTGCATGACATGATGGCGGATAACACCACTCTAACAAAACTCCAAACGTATAAATTTATGGAAACGAGAGGCTTCCCCAAATCTTAAGATAAACTAACACCTAATTAAGCACCCAAGTACACATACGTATAAAAATAACATAAAATTAAGAACCTAACTATCTCCCTTTGTCTGATAAAATCAATGGATGGAAAATCTACAAAAATGCGCTCAAACAAAAAAAAAAATAGGAAGAAACACAGTAACATGAAGAATGAAGGTCATACACACATAAATAACTCGACGGACATAAACTAGAGACCTATTCTAACTTGTGACTAGAAATCGAGCCGCGAATAAGCAAAGACGAACCCAATGACATTATAGTGCAGAAAACTCATTGAACATTGAATGAAGCAAACATCGGACAGTTAACACACTCAAGATTGAAACTAATAAAAGTTTAACTAACTATAGAGTACACAAAAATAGCCTCGTATGTAACATCCGAAATATCTCAACTATACTTGACTCAAACGAGATATCAAAATAAAAAAAATCGATTAAGAGCAATCATACATCATATTTTAAAACACCAAATTCGACAACAATCTATAACCCCAACTAACACATCTCGTTAAAATAGCAAAGACGAGAAAAATATTAAACAGGGAGGGCATTACCTTTTCCGGGCAGCGACTCTGGAACGATGAATAGAAGATGACCAACTTTACCACGAAAAAATAAACTTCTCACACGAACAATAATCAAAGAAGTCGACAACAAACCCAAGAATTTTTTGTTCGGAGTTATACTTGAGCGTATTCTTAGTAACTTGCTAGAAGTTCTGTCAAGAATTTCCAAACCAACAGCAACTCAAAAAAATTGCTCTTTTTTTTTCTTTTCCCTAAAAATAATTTTCTCCTCTGTATTTCTTTTTTAAAAAATCCCCCCCCCCCCTTTTCCAAATGAACCAAGGCGATTATACATATAAAATGACTGGGGTTTTCTTTTTTTTTGAAAATAAACGGATCGAATTCGGATCAAAACTCATCTTCAACAAATTTGAATTCTTTCACCGAAAAAGACCAACACCTTTTCCTGAGGTTTCAGCTCTATACCTGAAGAGGAAAGAGGGACGAACGTCTTCGATCGATTTGGTGTCCTTTGGGGGAATATGTGGCTCGATCTCGAGCCAAAGAACGATTTGCGCCTGTTACAATAGTACTGTGGGAAGAGAGCTCGAAGAAAACTACAAGGGGATGGGAGAACGATCTGTGCCTATCGCTTCTTTTTCTGAGAAATCACGTTCCCGCTGGAGGGGGTCGTACGGGCTGAATTTGGATTTTCTTTCATTGGAGTACTCTGGATTGGTCGGGGCAGTTGGGTCTCTCTTTGGTGTTTGGGTATTGTTGGACAATAGATTTTAATTGGAGAAATTTTTCAAAATGTCAATATTTTAGCATTTAAGAGGATTCATTAGCAACAATTTCAATATTTAGTAAAAATGTCATTTTAGTTTGTTATGTATCTTATTTATGTTTTTATTATTTATTTTTATTTAAAGAATATAATTATTTAATAACAAAAAAGAGAAAATTAAGGGGGGGAATATTTCAAAAAAAGGCAAGCATCCTTAATTTTCTCATCAGTTACATTTTCAAATAAATTTAAATTTTGTTTTTTTTTCTTCAGAATTTTTACCTTTTTAAAATTATATTCATTCCACAATATATTCTATTTATATTTATTATAGTTTTTTATTAGTTTGTATTCATTCCAATAGGTATGCCGAATTTATCTATATAGTCATTTAAGAAATATATTTGTGTTTTCATATATTTTTTCCCTATATAGTTATTTTTTTCTTCAAAAATCTTGTATGTATTCATTTCAATATGTATTTTATTTGTATTTCTATTTATTCTAGTTTTTATTTAGAATTTTGTATAATAATATATAAAATACAAAAAATTAGTATGATGAAAAAGTGAATGAAATATAAAATTGAAAAGAAATAATTGAATATTTGGTGTACTCATTCTTAAATAAAATACATAACTAGTTGACATACCTTTAGAATAAATACAAATTAGAAAAAAATGTCAAATTCAGTTGACATACCTTTATTAGTTTGTATTCATTCCAATATGTATATCAAATAAAATGTAGCTATTTAAGAAATACATTTGTATTCGTATATATTTTTCACTGTGTATTTATTTTTCTTTTCAAAATCTTGTTTCCTTTTCTAAGTCGTATTCATTCCAATATGTCTATTATTTGTATTTGTATTCGAATACAAATAAACTAATAGAAAGTTGTTCTTCTTATAAATAAAATACATAACTAGTTGACATACATTTGGATGAATACAAATTAGGGACAAATACAAGATTCATAAACCATGCAACATGAAATTTTTAATAAATACAAATATTGATAGTATACATAGTGATTTGAATACAAATTAAGAAAGCATACCAAATTCTAAAAAAGAACTATAAATACAAAACAAACTAATAGAAAATTGTTCGACAACTATCCGATCTTCGTCGTCTTTTTCAAGATACTCATGAGTAGACAAAGATTCTACATTTGCGTTCTGAATTTGAGGAAGGTTTTGCACACTAATGAGTCTTGTAAATGTTCTTCCCTCATTTTAGCAGTGAATTATACATTATACACAATTTGTTAAGTAATAAATAAATTAAAGGATGAAAAATCATCAGAAATTGGTTGATTAAGTTGAATATCTCTAGTAAGCCTCTTGAATTCAGCCATTGGAGAGTAAATCATAACGGAAATTGAGAAATACAAACAACATTTTTTTAAGATTTAAACAAAAATAAAATTAGAAAAGAAATCTGAAAATAGGATAAAGATTAGAGATACCTTAATCAAAGGGATTCTTGTTGATTCAATTTTGGATTAAAAAAATAACAAAAATATATGGCAAAAAAATATTTGCAACTTGAATGTTGGAGGAAAATCAGAAAAGATAACCATGAGAGAGAAAAAAAATTAAATGGGAGAGAGAATTAACAATTTGAAAAGATAAATATGAGAGAGAATGATTTTTTTTAAAAAAAAAAAGGATATATAGAATTAATTGAAAAAGAGAGATAAAATAGGAAGAAAATTGGAACACATAAATTTTTTAAAATAATGACATTTTTGACATTATTGCTAATATTTATAAAGTATGGATATTTTTACTAAATATGTTATTTATTTTGACTAGTTTACTAATTTTTCCTTTTAATTATGGGGGAATAATTGGCGGGGTTGGACTGGGCTTTGAGTTAGTTTTGCTGATGGATTTGGATTAAAAAAAGTATAAATTTAAGGAATCCCATAGTGTAATACAATAATTACATTTTATCCCAATAAATTTAGTATTTACTAATAATCCCTTAAATTGCTGTGGCGTGATACATTAGTATGTTGTGATACATGGTAAATGATACACAGTAACTTAAAACTGTTAAGATTAAAAGGGGGAAAAAACAAAACATTTAAATTTGTTATCTAAATCAGCTTAAATTACGGTAACAGTTCATTAATAAGCATTAATTCAGCACGTAATTGGATAACAATTTCAAATTTTGAAAATTCAAGATTATATCATCTAGTTTGAAGACATTTTTATGAACATCTAGTTATTAAACTTATTGACTGATACATGATAACAATTTTCAAAAACTCGTGATACATAGAAAATCATATGATACACATCAAATTCATGTATCAATGCATCGTCTAAACACTATAATACACTGAGTCGATATGTATCAGCAAGCACACTTGATGGCGCAGTTATTAAACTTATTGACTGATACATGATAACAATTTTCAAAAACTCTTGATACATAGGAAATCATATGATACACATCTAATTCATGTATCAATGCATCGGCTAACACACTATAACACACTGAGTACTTATGTATTAAACTTATTGTCTGATACATGATAACAATTTTCAAAAATTCATGATACATATGGGATTCCTTTACTAAAATTTTTACTAATTTCAACAACAATGGTTGCTGCTTCTTTTCTCTTTTTTTGGTGTATTTTGTCAACCTTTGATTTAGATGATTTGCCAAAATCTTTGTTTGAATCCTTCCGAACATTCATAGGATCATGCAAAGACTTTTTTCTATTTTCTTTCCAATTTTCATCGTCCGAATCATAAATCCTTCTATTAGTAAAAGGATCCATTAATATGATGTAATAGAACAATGAACAAAAAAAAAGAACGGATGATGGAGTAAGAAGAAAAAGAAGACCTAGAGACGGCTGATGTAATATAACAATGAACAAGAAGAAAAAAAAGAAGAAAATAAGAACAGATGATGGATTAATAAGAAGAAGAAGAACTATAGACGGATGATGGAGTAAGAAGAAGAAGAAGAACCAGAGAACAATGGTCCAATTTTCAGAAATTTCAAATTTTTTGAATTTTGAAATTCAAAATTTCATATTAAATGTTGTGAAATGTTTTTAATTAAAATTAATAATTCAAAATTCAACAAGTGATTCAGAAAATTGAGTGTTTTAGTGGAGAAAAAATAGGCATGATATTGGGGAAGTGTGTGTTATAGGAGAGAGAATGCTATGTATCTCTAAATTTCTACTAAAATTAAAAAAAAATTATGTAATATTTAAAAAAAGAAGGGAAAATTAGAGAATACTAAACTTATAGTTGTGTATTTAAGTTATTTTTCCTTAAAAAAAAGGCTGAAGATTTCAATTAAAGTGTGGAGGAAATGGATTGGGCTGCGGAAATTATTGGGGAAAGATTGGGTTTGAGCAATTGAGGCCCAAAGTGGAGCCTTAAAGGATCCAAGAAATGGGGCAAAGAGATGGCTGGTTTTGAATTAGTAAAATGATCAAATCGATTGCAAATTAGCCAATTTAAGTTTTGAAACTTAATCGAAATGAATCTAAAATCGTCTAACTAAATAGGACGAATTAATATAATCAACTAAACAACTTCTTAATTTAATGAAATGAAATAAAGCTCGAATATAAATTAAATAATTTGAATAACCTAAATTATACTAGACTAAATCAATAAAAATAATTACTAAAATTAAAATCTCTTGAGACGATTTCCGACCTTTATAAAATACTATAATTATATCTACTTATGTTAAACAAACTATATTTCTAAAAATTTAAACAAAAATGACAACATTAGTTAAAATACCTTGCCAAATATATAATTTTTATTATTATTTTATGAAACTCATCGTTTTAAATTGTTTAGAATTAAAAAGCTCGTCAATCAATTTATTTCGGGAAGAGTCAAAATTGGGTGTTAACAAAAATCTTTAAGAAAAGACATTAAATTTTTATTTTTAAAAAAACTAAAAAAAAAGAAAAGAAATTATACACCCGCCTTCACCCACCCCCCGCACTCCACCTCATACAAGTCTTTCCCTTTTTTTCTTTCTATAACAGCTCCACCTTCCACCATTGTTAATTCTCCATTTAGAAAAAATAGATATTTAACATATATTGGGTATAAATTTATCATTTTAATTTCTTTTATGTCTTCTTTCTTATTTCCATTTGAATAGATGGTGTTTTCTTAAAAGATTTAATATTCCTTTGTTTATTTTGATTTCAAATTTGTTTTTTTTTTAATTTTTCTGTTTCTACTTTAGATTTGGGAGGAAGAAGGGGTATAGATCAAGGTGGTTTGTGGTGGGAGAGGTGAAGAGGGAGAGAAAAGACATATTATTAATGATCTTTATTTTCTCCGGCAAAGAAGTTGTAGATGATTTCCATTTTTTCGATAAATAAGGCATCTTCATTTTTTTGATAAAAGATTGTGAATGGTGATCTCCATACGGAAGTTGATAATTATTAGAATATTAAAAAAAGAAGAAGAAGAAGAAGAAAACATGAAATTTCTAAAAATAAATATAAAATAAAAAATGACCATGGATTTGTGAAGCAAAGTGATTTCAGATGGTGAAAGAGAAGAAGATAAAAAAATTGTTACTGTTAAAAAAAATAATGAGAAAATTAAAAAGAAAAGATTGAAAAGAAAAAGGAAAAATATTAAAATATTAACTTCACGCACTCACCAAGATGTGAATTACACTTTTTGCGCCACCTCACCAAAAGTGTCTAAATGAATCAAATTCGAGTGAGTAGAGGTGTTTAATAGGTACTAGTCCTAATTGAGGTATCTACATGAATTATGTGGACAACTTTAAGGGGCCGTAGAAAGGTATGGATTATGAATAATTGCTCTTTGTAAGTTGGCATGTGAAGAGTCTTTTTTGTAAATATTTTTCCATTAATATAATACTTATTGTAATAAATTAAATAATGACTTTTGTAATAAATAATTAATTTAAATAAGAAAAAAAGCCAAAAAAATGAGAAAAAAGATAAATACGTGTGGAGATCATAGGGAGGTGTCACATCACCTTGTCTATGATTCTCCTTCATATTATATTAAGATAAGATTTAATACTCCCTAAAGTCCCGTATTGTTTGTCATGGTTTCTATTTTTAGAGTCAAAATATAAAAAAATTGACTAACATTTTAAGATGTATTTTTTCATCATATTAATATGCAAAAAATTGTAATTTATAGTATGTTTTATATAGTTTTAGAATATCTAATTTTTTTTGTTTAAAATATCGAATTAATGTGATCCAATTTACGTTTGAAAATTAGTCAAATTGACTTTTGATAAGCGCAACATGACAAATAATTCTGGACGGAGAGAGTAGTAATTTCATATACGTACGTAGATCAACTATATAAACATAACATCGACTTACAAACTTAGACTTAACAAACGTGCAAAATATTTCATGAACTTTTATTAATTTTTTCCATCATAGTGAAAATTGAAATAAAGAAAAAAGAAATGAACCAACTAGGATTTCATATATATTATGATGACGTACTATAGTTATGGGTATTGGTGTTTTGCTCAAAACAATTGATTTGCTGATCGATTTGAACCGATCATTCACTTTTTTAAATAATATCGAAAGTTTAATTTTATATAAATTTATGATTGTACTGAATGATTTTTAAAATTTATAAAAATAAATAAATAAAATGACAGTATTGTATTGAATATATTTAAATATATATTTTTAAATAATATACAGTTTAATTAAAATATAATTTATATTTGAATGAATTGTGCGTGATAAATTTTATGCATTTGTGTATGAGTATAAATAATCATATGATATATTATTTCTACAAATGTTAAATTTAAAAGAAATGAATGAAGTAAAAAATAAAATAAAAGCGTGAGACAAGAGAGGTTTGATCATATGGTAAGCACTCTTTACTCCCAACCTTAAGGTTGTGAATTCAATCCCCAAGAAAATATAATGTGTGAGCTCCTGGCCATGAGTTAAAAAAATTTGAGGGATTTTAGTGACAAATTATACTATTAACTAAAAAAATATACTTTTTACGATAAATAAATTTGTCACAAATATTTAAGAATTTGGGAACAATTTTTTTTTTTGTAGTTAATATAATACTTTTAGAGACGAAGCACTAAATCGTCTTTGTATACTTTTAGTGACGACCGAGTGACACAAGATTTTTAGTGAAGAAATATGATTTATAAATGACGAAATAATTTGTCCCTCATAATATAATTTGTTGTAGTGATTTTTAATAAGGCAACATGTTAGCATATTATGAGATGTGTGTACTCTTTTTTCTTCACTAAGTTTTTTTTTCACTGAAATTTTCTAGTTTTAACGAGGAACATTATCTGTGGACATCTAGAGGAGTGTTATAAATCGAGTGAACTAAGTGAATTGTCCATTGAGTTTATCCATAAACTTATACTTATCATTTATGTGTATTCTCTAGGTTATGTAAACTTTTTTGGATAAGAATGGATTTATTTATTATGATATTTAATATGGTGACTTTTGGAGTGATTTCTCAACCTATAAATAAATTTATTCATTCACCATTGTAAGAAACACACAAGAGACATGAATACATTTGAATAAGATGATCCCTACAATCTACTCCCCATATATCTTGTTTATATTGTTTGTACTATACTGCTTATATTTTATGATAACTAATGATTTTTTCATTTAAGTATAAATATAATGGTGAATATGATCCTTTTTCTTTAAATGTCTAACCCATCAGTGCCCCCTAAAGTAGACATCAATTTTCTTAGACACCTTAACTAAGCTTGTTCATTTTAAACACCTCATGTCATGCCCCGTTGTGTTATTTTGACACTTTTTACTGACATGACATAGTGAGTGTAATACACTCAATACCAATACGTGAAAGTTTTATTTAATCATTTTTATTTTTATTTTTTCATTTTCTTCTCATTTTTTAGCCACCATCTCTTAAAACTTGAACTCCTTCCATGAAGAAATAGTTTTGATGATGCTACAGAAAAATAAATAAAATTCAATATGAAAAGAGTTCATTACAAAAAAATAAATTCAAAACCCATTAGAAGGGCCACAATTCATGATGTCACAAACAAGAAGGTTAGCGAAAAATCTTAAAAAAGACGATGAGTGGGGTGGGAGAGAGGTGAAAAGATGATATGGGTGGGGAAAGGTGTAACATCTCATAATTCGAAATAACTAAGGATAAGGTAAGAAACTAAAAATATTCAATTTTGGAAAGAAAAGGAAAAATTTAAAAAATTGCTTAAGATAAGAAAGTGAGTTTTGGTCATTTTCAAACGGCCATCAGTTTTTTAGATCAGGATGAGTTAGAGGTAGTTCTTGATATGGTTCGAAATCCCTTGTAGAGATTTTTACAACACCACTGAGTTTGCACATTTTCGATATCGTATGAGGGAGATATGCCTATGGGATGTTGGGTTGTTAAAGTACGAAAAGCCCCAATCCGGATTTAAGGAAGGGCAAACTAGTCTTTTCACCAATTAATTTCCTATTTCGTTTTAGGAATTTATTGGGGTAAAAACTAAGTTTAGTTCAGTTTTGGAAAATCAAAATCACGCTTAGGACTTGGAGAAGAGAGAAAAGAAGAAGGAAAGGGAAAAAAGTCAAGCATTCGCCATGAACGACAAGGTTTGCGAGTGGATTTCATCGGTGGTGATCTCTATCAAGGTATGTGAGATCTTTTCGTGCTAGGTTAGTTCACCATACACCAAATTGTTTCAATTCAGCCATTTTGAGTTGGTTACATGTTAAAAAGTGAAGTTCTTGAAGAATAAATGTCGAATTCTTGTTGATTGAGTTGTTGATGCTTGGGGTAGATTTTATTCATGTTTTTGGGTAGTTTTTCGAATTAAATCTATTGGGTGCTGAGGGTACAGCGTTTGGGGAAAGATTTATTGAAGTTAGAGAGGTTTATAGATGAAAAAAGAAGGAGAAAAGTCCAAAGTTTTCTGGGCAAGGCTTGGGGCGTCCGCCTGCCAGAGCGCCACAAAAGTTCCTGTGAACTTTGGCCTCTGGCATGTCGTGCCAGCCAGTATACCACAAAAACTTCTTTGAAGTTTGAGAGTTGTCTCCTTTCGCCTCTCAGAGCGCCAGAGACGCCAATTCTTCCCATTCTTCCCCTATCTTTACGTACTAATTTCTGAGTGATGTAGCTACGTTTTTAATTGATTCTAACACTCTAAGGTACATCTAAACATCATGAAATCATCCATAAACATGATATCATGAACCTTGAATCAATAATCCAATTCAAGGAAAGTTAATATCAAAGTCAAAGAAGTTAAGAGTTAAGTCTAGAAGTTAAGAAGTAAGTCAAAACAAAGTTTCTTAAAGTTTCAAGAGTCTTTAATAAACGTTTTAAATTCGTTTTACGACTCAAGTTTCAATCTAAGTAAAGAGTAAAGAGTTGAGTTCTTTTCTCAAAAGTTATAAGAGAACTAAGTATTCCCATAGATGTTTTCACAGTTAAGATAAGAGGAAACTAAGATTTCCAAAAGAGTTTTGAGCAAGAAAAGGGAACATTGATTCGAAAAGCTAAGTGTTGAACAATTATCTCAACCCAAAGAAGGAAGTTGCTTTTAAAACACATGTGCTAAGTATATTTTTGGGAGTAGTATTGAGCATCGATATGGGGATATGAGTTCATGATAACTCAAGTCTCCATAAATCATGTAACCATCATGGGTATTAATGAGTCATAATTTTTAGATGATCACATAAGTTAAACTAGTGAATCTACTAAGTAAATAGTTCTATGCGCCGATAAAATATAGGACATTCTGCACCGTAGGCAAGATGTTGTCATCGGTGAGTGTTCTACACACACTTTATATATTTGACGAATTATTAAAAAATATTTAAATATCACAATATGGTATGATATAAGATATTTAAAATGAGTAAAACTTGGTTAAAATATCTAAATGAAAATTAATGTCAAAGGATAATAACCTTCTCTAAAAGATTTGATGTAAGCTTTTTATTAATTTTTATTTTTAAGTTTCACGCTTTGGGGTAATCATGACACCCCATGTGCAATTTCATTTCAATTCAATAAAATAGAAATAGGCGTAATGTAACCCACCATCTCGATTCCACCTTCCCGGCTTTGCTTAATCAGATTCCGTTACTCTGTCCTTTTCCTCCGGTGTCGCCGACCTTCCGGCGGGCCTTGTTACCGACCGAATCTTGTCATTTTTCTTCATCTCTGGCGATCTCACATTTCATAGGAGATATCTGGCGGCAATAGTTGTCCTGCAATGAAACCGGCATCGTTCACCGCTACTTTCACCATACTCTGCATTATATTTACACTGGTCGATTACGATGTCGTTTCATGTTTGCACTTTTCGGATACCAGTCATCGCACTGCCATGGTTCTCCCACTCTTTCCCCCCAAAGACACATCGGTTCGTTCCTCTCCTTCCCAACTCTCTGGTCGACTTCTCCAGAAATCCCCGGTGAATGCTCAAATGGCTCTCCACGACGATCTACTTATCAACGGGTCAGTTTCTTCAATTAACTGCTACGATCTGTTCTCAACGGTTGTATATGTTTTTTTTTTTTTACCTTAATTACACTCGCAAATTGTTTCCTAATAGGAGCTAACTTCTCCTCATCTAAAATGTTTTGGACAGAAAATCTTCTATTTTTTGAGTATTAAGATTAACAATGCCTTAATTGGAGACGAGTGATTTAGAGTAATAATTGAGCAAACAAATTGGCATTTTTTATTTGGAGTAACATATCCATAATTCAAGATAATCAGACAGTGGAAAATGAATATATAAATTCTTGCAAAGCAACTTTTACTTTTTTGTTGATTTGTGGCAAATTACTTGATGTAGATATTATACAACACGTCTTTGGATTGGAACTCCACCCCAGAGGTTTGCTCTTATAGTGGATACTGGGAGTACTGTTACATATGTGCCTTGCTCTACGTGTGAACAATGCGGCAAGCATCAGGTAGACACACTTCTGATTTTTTTTTCTGTTTTAACTTTCTGTATATCAATTTTGATCAAGAACTTTGTTATATTTGGATCCTCAGCTATATGTATTTTCTGACTGATAATAGCTCAATACGACATAACACGTAGTTTTTTATTCTTGTATGTTGCTTCAGAAACTTGAAGATTTTGACATGGTAGAAAAATGTGTAAACTCATGAACTGTGATATATTTAGTTGTTTGGTTATGTTTATAAGGGAAAGAGAAGTTGCTTTTCAGTATTTTATCTACTAAATACAAGCTTAATCTCATTTGAATAATTGATTCACACTTTTATCATTCCATTATGTGGAAGAACATTCTATGGAATCTCAAACCTCAGATGAAATCATCAGATCTTACGTTTTGCTTACATTGGAATAATAAAAATGTAAAAAGAATAAAAACGTTATAGTTTGGATCTTTGCTATTCTTGTTTGGGAAGTCCTGGTCAATTGACAGTAATTGTCTTGTTGGTGAAGTTGTAAGATGTATTAAATAAGCACCACCCATTATAAGGGTGAATAGAAAGAATTACTGGAACAAAGGGAAGTCAGACAAAAATATCTGCAAACTTGATGATGCTGGTGGAGTTTCTAAGTTCAGCCACAAAGAAGTGTAGATAAAGATCTTTCCTACTCTGGGCTTATTGAAAATAAGAATAAAAAGTTCCTTATACTGTTATGAACTCAATGGCTTTTCTTCAAATGATCTTTTTTTGTTTTCCTTCAGAATAGACAACAGAGAAAAGGGCATCAGCTTCAATAATCTTACATTCTGCCTTGTACCTTAGCAGAAATTACTTAATCGAAGTTGTCTAATTTTAACCCATGAAGAGTTTGAGCACAATGTCAAAAGAATCTCATTCTGGATCTAGGCATCCTAAATGAATCTCATTACTGAAAAAGAATATCAATAACATATTCCTCGATCCTAAACTAGTTAGGATTGGTTATATAAATCCTTAATATACATTCTTCTCTATTTAAGCTCATTATGTTCCGATGACAATTAACTATAAGTCAAATAGGTATTTCTCTAAGAATCACACAAATCCCTCCATGGACGTTGTCCCACCTCTAGGAATTTTGCAAAGTATAACCGGTGCCAAGCATAGCAGACCGCAACTTGTTTGGGTTTGAGGCATAGTTGTATAACTGGTGCCAAACATGGATCGAGAAGGACGGTTGTAGTGGGTTGACGCCCATTGTAAAATACAACTATCATAAGTAATTTGAAATATAAGAGAAGACGAAAGGAATAATTAAAGGACTAAACAACCTAAAGGTGAAGTTGGTTCAATATCAATTTCTAAGTTTCTACTTATGAAACAAATTCTAAGACTCTCATTGTTGCTGAGCTACAGATTTCCTTGCATGCTTGATTTTTCTGATGATGTTTTACATGAGGTTTATTGGTTTGTTTAATTTATTTATTTGATGATCATGGTGTCCGGACCAGCTTTCACGCACCTCGATTAATTCCACATGATACTTGCTACCTCCCACCAGTAACAGGTATCATGTAACCGAGGACATTTTACTCATTTGATCTTAATCATAAGGTCTGCTAGTGGATATCAAGTATAACGAATTACTACCCTTGATAGCTTTGTAGCCTATAAGATTACAATAGTCCAAATTGTTGATAAGAGTGGCTTAATTTGACCAGTGATATTATATTGCATTTTGATTTCTATAATTTGGATGGTAATAATCCTCTGAATGTTCTTCTACTTAGGATCCTAGATTTCAGCCAGAAATGTCAAGCACCTATCAGCCCGTAAAATGCAATATTGACTGTACATGTGACAATGAGAGGGAGCAGTGTATTTACGAAAGACAGTATGCTGAGATGAGTTCTAGTAGTGGGGTGCTTGGACAGGACGTTGTGTCCTTTGGAAACCAAAGCGAGCTTGCACCACAGCGAGCTGTATTTGGATGTGAAAATAGGGAAACTGGTGATCTTTACAGCCAGCATGCTGATGGTATAATGGGCTTGGGTCGTGGGGATCTCAGTATAGTGGATCAGCTTGTTGAGAAACATGTAATTAGTGATTCCTTCTCCTTGTGTTATGGAGGGATGGACTTCGGTGGTGGTGCAATGGTTCTTGGTGGAATAAAACCCCCTGCAGACATGGTCTTTACCAATTCGGATCCTGGACGCAGGTATGTATTGGAAATAATTGTTTTAATGGCACAGTAATGTTAGGTGTTCTCCTAACAAATGCACTTGATAAACTTATGCATTTACTCTAGTCTCGGATGGCAACAGTCCATATTACAATATTGAACTGAAGGAGATACATGTTGCTGGGAAGGCACTGAGTCTGAATCCACGGGTTTTTGATGGAAATCATGGGACTGTGCTTGATAGTGGTACCACATATGCTTACCTTCCAGAAGCAGCATTTGAAGCCTTCAAGAGTGCTGTAAGATATATTTCTATTAATTTCTCACTATTATTCCTGTCATCTTTGTCATGCATTCTTCCTGAGAAGTGTAGTGAAAGTAACATGCTTGCGACGAGAAGAATATCTTGAAGTTGAAGAAATTAAATCTGGGAAAAGTGAGCTTCATTTGTATAATGTGTCGGTAATAATGCCTTTTTGATTGCAGAGTCCTATTTTTATTTTCTTTTGGATGTTTTTAGGTACTATATATACCATTGATTGGTGGAATGAATTTAGGGATGACAATTGGGACAGGGGCAACAACATATAGAGCAGGGCATGGCAGTAGAACAAATAAACATGACAGGGCAGGGCAGGGAAAAAATAATTTCTGAAATTTTTTTTAGTGAGGGTTGGGAAAAATAGGATTGACCCATCTATTTTATTCTTTTTCCTTAGTTTGAATCGCAACGTCGATTCAAATTGAAGCCGTGTTCGTCTGTCTCCGCCAATTCAAATTGAGGTTTGTTAATGTTTATCTCAAGAAAAAAATGATTCAGAATAGGTCTTAGTTAACAATAGTATAATCATAATCGCTGCATTTTTTCTCGATTGGAGTTGAAATAAAGCTTTGATAATTGATATACATGTCATTCCCGTTGAGAAAGAAAATCAGATATTATGAGATTTATCTTTGGCAGGTTTTTACACTAAGTAGTCATTTGTTAAAATTGTTAATTTAATTACATTCACCTTTTGTTTATGTTACACTGTCTTTTAAATTTATCTTTTTCCTGGTGTTAACAAGAAGAGAAGCATCCAACTTAACTAGCCACAAACATTAGCTGGCCGAATTCAAAATTATTCTATGAATTTGCATATAAAGCATTAAAATTGTGTGAAAAGGGGGATTTTTTATGAGGAAATCAAATATACATTCAGTTATATAAAAGAACCCTTTGAAAGATGGAAAATAAGATTATTTTTGACACTTTCGAGATCAACATCGTTGATCAGAAGTTCAGAGCAAAAGAAAAAGAAATAGCAGATAAAACACTTAATTAGTTTGGTGTTGATTTTTGAACTAGATCGTGCAGTGAACTAAGAATAAAATATTTGATGTAATTCGGGAACTGATTGTTCATCCATATTTTTAAAAAAAATCAAAAGAAGTTAAAAAAAAAAAAACAAAAACACCGTGGAGCAAAGTGGAAAATGAAGAGGAGAAATGAAAAATTACGTAAAAGGGGGGAGGAG
>NC_028646.1:29822985-29875000 GCF_001406875.1 Solanum pennellii
TGTCTTAGCAAGGAAGCACTTTTTTTGTTGGAAAATGCTAAATGGGACAGGGCAGGGCGGGTCAAAATCTAAACAGGTGAGGGCTTGCCCGCCCTATTTGCATCCCTAAACAAATTACCACATGCTAGTGTGACAACAATACTCTTATAGTAAGTGGGACTTGGACCTAAAACCTCTTAATCTCACTTAAATACCAGATTAGGCATCGATACAACTACACAAGTTTGAAGGGAATAAAATAATTTGTCATCCTACTATTCTACCACTTAACCATTTTCCATAAGGTCATCTTAAATGACTACTCATTTTACGTTGCTTAACCACTGACTATATTTAGTGCTGATTATTGTCATTGTTGCTTAACTACTAATTATCGTTGATTTTCTTTTTAAATTATTGAAATTTGGAAAGTACCAGGAATTTTCTCATGGGATGTTGGAGAGAGATGGGAATTTTTTTTGATATATACAAACATCCTTACTCTATAAAATGAAAAAGATACATACAAACTTCTTGTGGAGTTGCTGCAAACCTTTGATGATTATAGTTTCTTGCCTTCCATTCCATTGCATTGCATTTTTTCGTGTAGGGGAAAAAAAGTGATTGATGGTTTCTACAGTAATTCTATTTGTTACTACTTACTAGTTAGTGGGTAAATAGGTTTTGTCTAAAAAAATGGGAAAATCAGAAAAAGTTTTTCTCTCCGCAATGAACTTCTGGCAATTTTGTTTTCAGGTTATGAAAGCGGCTCTTTCTCTAAAACTGATTGAAGGACCTGATCCAAATTATAAAGATATCTGTTTTTCTGGTGCAGGAAGGTAATATATACAAAAGAGTTCTTAAATCATTTCCATTTTTTCCCTTTAACTTTTTGGTGTCGCTAGAGGTATCAAGTGTCATGTATATTTCAGTGACATCTCACAACTCTCGAAATCCTTTCCACCTGTCGACATGGTATTCAGCAATGGAAAGAAACTCTCTCTGTCCCCTGAAAACTACCTGTTCCGGGTAGGCATCTTACCCTCCTGGTTTTTAAACTACCTTGCTGATGAACTTGTACCCCCTTCTTGCTTTCGTCTCCTGATGTCTCCAATTTCTTTTAAGTTCATATTAACTGATATTCCCCATTTTCTTCGCCCGAACTTCTTGCTATGAAGCACTCAAAGGTGCGTGGTGCTTATTGTCTGGGGATATTTCAGAATGGGAAGGATGCAACAACTCTTCTCGGAGGTACTTCTTATTTAATATCTTTTAGTATCGTTGGGGAAGCTTATTTTTCTTACTGTTCCTTGTTGTACGTGCTGTCACATTCATGCTTTTACTGCACAGGAATTATTGTCCGCAACACACTTGTAACGTATGATCGTCAACATGAAATGGTTGGTTTCTGGAAAACCAATTGTTCTGATTTATGGAACAGACTCAATTTATCTCCTCCACCTCCATCGCCCTCAGGCTTGGTTAACACAAACTCCACTGGAAGTATGTATCCTACATTGGTTCCTACTGGATCTCCTGGGTATAATGCATCCGGTACAGTGTACTACTATCCTTTACCCATCCTTTATATGCCTGTCAATCATAGCTTTTCTTTTTCCAATTATAGAGTGGCATATTTCTAGGAAGTTTTGTATCTTGTTTCTAAAAATTAATTCTTTTTTTTGATAAAGGTTTCTAAAAATTAATTCATTTGAAGCCTTGTTACTTTTCCCCTCTATTTTAATCCATTTTGGTTTCTAGTTTGTTTTGTGAAAAATGTTATCAACTTTGAATTGCGACATGTTGATTTTAGCTCTATTGCCTTTTTACAAGTTAGCTCTGTTATTTTCTTGTCTTGACCAATGTCAGCATATGTGTTGACATTTGACCATAAGTGTGGATATTCTTTCACCGTGATAAATGTCTTGAGATCTAGCATCTAACTTACTGAGAAGCACTTTCATGCATAAGAATTATTATAACTTCAAGAGGTTCAGCATTATTGAGCTGGAAAAAGGTCTGGTTAAATGCAAAGAGCAGAAGCAACTGGATACTCATTCCTGCTACTATTCGGTGGACTCTCTGGAAAGAGAGAAATCTTTGAGTTTTAGTGAATAGGGAAAGTAATATGGAGCAAGTCAAACTGAATTGTATACTAACTTAGTGTTTTTGGTGTAATCGGATTTACTCTAATGACTCTTATCATATGATGTTTTAGACTCACTATAGGGATAGGACAGTGCCTTTAGAGTTCACTATGTAAATATGGTTTTCAGTACAACCCATGTACTGATGTACAGAAATAGACACAGTTATCAATCTAAAGAAAAGGGTCTGGTTAAGTGAAGTGGATTGAGGACCATGAGATTTCAGTTCAAATCCCATTGGCAGCAAAAAAAAGCTAGATGATTTCTTCCCGTTTGTTCAAGCCTTGGTTGATAGAGCTACCAGATACTTTTTTATTGGTGGTAGGTAGCAATTAACTCCTGGAATTAGTCAAGGTGCACATAAATTGACCCAAGCACCATATTAAAAAGAAAAGGTCTGGTCAAAATTTGATTTGGAGTAACAATTTCAAGGAATATAATAATTGCCACCAATTGGATGTGTATAAACCTTTTGCCAACCGTCTCAAATTCCTCCACTAGCTTAGACTGACGAGTTCTCTTCCGTATATCTGCACTAGAATCTCAGTACAGTTCTTGAAGACCTATGAGACGGGTATCTTGTTTGACTCTTTTTTAATGTCAAGTGTATGAGATGACACGACAATTTTGAAAGATTAGGCAATTCTGTTAATTAGAGTTCTACTCATGTTAAAGCAAGATTCCAGTGCAGATATGTTGGCAATTGGAAGTCATTTCTACTGCGTATTCATCTTTGATCTCAATTTGCAGGAGAAATTAAGGTTGGATTCATTACATTTTATATGTCACTGAGTGTGAATCACTTGGACTTGAACCCTCACATGACAGAGCTTACCCATCTCATTGCCCAAGAGTTGGACATTAACTTCTCACAGGTATTTTGGTTTGAAAACGACAATTTTAGTTAAATCCAGATTTGTCTGAATATGTCTCATCTTTTAGAACTCAATGCTCTTCTCTTTCATGGTACTTAATCACACTTGTCTTATGACTTATCATACATGATGCTTCTACATATTGTGAGATTCCTTGCAGGTCCACTTAATGAACTTATCGACAAAAGGAAATGATTCCCTTATTAAATGGGCCATCTATCCAGCAGGATCCGCAAATTATATGACAAATGCTGCTGCCGTGGTGATTCCGAGTTCTAAATATTTGCATATTATTCCTCAACTTGAACAATTTTTGTGTATTCAGCTATTCATTATATCTATATGCAGGAAATAATACACCGTTTGGCTGAAAATCGTGTTCGTCTTCCTGATACATTTGGGAGTTACAAATTATTTGAATGGGGTATTGAGCCCCCACCAAAAAGGTGAGTCGGCAATCTCCGTTCTTGCAATTTGATTAATTACACTGCATATCCTCATCCTTACGGGTCTTTTTTTTTCCACAATCCTTTTTCCCAGTTAGTGTTGTCTCCTTCTCCAGAATATTAACAGGTGAAATCCCCTTCTGAAACAGTACAGTGTGCTTGAAATTGTTGGTTTTAATAGTTTTTCCACCTCACATGATTTCTGGAGCTTAGTTATCGACTGATTGTCTAAATTTCTATCATTTGTTATCTGTGAAAAATAAGATAGTGGCAAAGACAATTGGGCCCATTATTTGAGCTTGGATAAGGGAGGGGTATTGTGTTTGGTAATTGCTTGTGCAGATTGGAAGACTGTTCCATAAACTTCTCAAGTATTTTCATTTATGTGTCTTCCTTTCCATTTGTCTCTTTAAAAAAGAATATTTCTTTCTATTTTTAGCAAGTTTTAAATTTTAAAATTCCAATCCACTTCCTTATACAAATGATGTGGCACACTGGCATGTTAATAATAAGACCACAAGATTCAAACGTTTTCTTTTACTTTTCTATACTTCACATCTAGTAAAACTAATAACATAACTTTAATAGAGGGAATAAACTTTATGTTCCCCAACCAATGATTAGTATTTTTTCTGTTAATCTATGAAAAGTTTCCAACAAATGCTTAACACTGAAATTTTTACCTATCCGAATTTCCCCTCCTGCTGTATTGGGTTCATTTTACGCTAAGATAGTTATTTATGCCTCATTAAGTTTTAGGCCTATGAATCTCAATACGCATTTGAATGATTAAGATGTTGTCTCTCTCTCTCTAACACTGAATGATTAAGACTGTTTGTTTTTCATCATCTGATGGTACATATATATATATATATACACACACACACACACACGTATATATACGTATATATACACGTGTATATATATATATATATATATATATATATATATATATACACACACACACACACACACACACGTATATATACGTATATATATATGTGTATATATACGTATATATATACGTGTATATATACGTATATATATACGTGTATATATATATACGTATATATATACGTGTGTGTGTGTGTATATATATATATATATACAAATTCATAGAAAAATCAGTGAAATGTTAAATTTGATAAAATTAAATCATTATTTGATTAAAAAGAACATTTATGCTTTCTACTGACGGTAGATATAGTTTGTAGTGGTAATGGTGATGGTAATAGTTATTGTTAGTAGCTAGTAATGATGGTGGTGACAATTGTGACTGTGAAGGTGGTGATGGTGTTGTGGTGACTATCATAATGGTGGTGCTTGGTAGTGGTGTTGGTGGTTGTAATGGTAAATTTGGTTTATGCTAATAGTTGGTGGTGCTGATGATGATGACGGAAGAATATGTGCTAGTTGGTGGCGGTAATGGTTATGATGATGGAGGTGGTTGATAGTAGAGATTGACCACAATGGTAGTTGTGGTCGATAGTGGTGGTGGAGGTGGCGACGATTGTGGTGGTGATTGAAGAATGTATGATGATAGTTGGTGGCGGTGCTAGTTGTGATGATGGAGTTTGTTGGTAGTAGAAATTGACTATAGTGGAGGTAGTGGTGGTGGAGGCGGTGGCGGCTACAGAAACGGGGGTGGGTGCAATGAATATAATTTAATGATGGAGGAGGTAAGTGTGTTGCCAGTAGTGAGCAATGCTGGTGGTTGTGATGATTTAACAGAGTCACTTCTTTCCTGCTTTTTGGTATTCCTATATGGTCTTGACATGCATCCTTTTGTTATTTAGAATATCTCTTACATAAATTTCTATGTATTAAAGATTTTGCTGAGCATAATCCTTACTTTTCCACAACTGATGCCACATATTGCTAGTCGATTTGTGTGATATAAGGTGTTAATTACCATTATTTTGTTGCAATGATATAGGAGTGGATGGTGGCGAAGTTACTTGATCGTAGTTATAGCATTGTCAGTTGTCTTGATAGTTGGATTATCAGCTTTCGTAGGATGGTTAATATGGAGACGAGGGAAAGAATCAGCTGTTCCATATGAACGTGTTGAAAGTGTTGAAAGTGTTGTGCGTGAACAAGAACTTCAACCACTAAAGTGAAACAAGTGTTGCCACCCTGAATGAAAACACTGATATATGTTTAGGGTAGTTACAGGTTGACATAATTTTTGTCAAAGTTAAATAAGAAATTGTCAGCAGTTATAGTTGAGGGAGGAGTACAAAAAGGTCTGCTCCCCCACACATTCTCTTGTGAATATTGTAAGATATCATGTAATGAAGAGGTTACAGTTGTTGAGGTGGAGGTTTTGCCTAGTTTTTACTTTATAATATATACTTATATAAATTTTGCTAATATTATGCTTCTAAATATTGAAAGTGAAGGAAAATGAAATTTCTGATTGTACTTTAATTGTTTAGTATTAATGAAAATATTAACATGAGCCCGATATTATATTTTCAGATTACTTTTTTTTAAATAAGTGATAAAATACTTCACGGTGGTCTTCTTGTTCAAAATAAATTTGAAAATGAGGATCTGAGAGAAGAAAAGGTACAAAGGACCAAAAAGTATTTTTTTTTCTCCCCAAAAGTTTTCCCAAATCTTTTCCACCCAAATTCTCCTCAATNGGAAGAAAAAGTATTTTTTTTTCTCCCCAAAAGTTTTCCCAAATCTTTTCCACCCAAATTCTCCTCAATAACCGCTAATTGTGCCTAGAAAGCCTGCCAATTTTCCTATTGAACATGAGAGTAACCTTAAGTAGGGGTAGTTCAAAATTGAATTGAAATTGATGACTTTGAATCGGAAAAAAAAAGTTATTGGTTAGTTATTATTGGGTTATTGGCTTTGATAATTGTTTTGATTTATTTATTTTTATTGGGTGATTCTTTTAACGGTTAATTGATAATAATTTGATGGTAAATTAAATGATTATATTTATACTGTTTTGTATACAAAGTTCTTGACTTAGAGTTTGAATTTCTACTTTTATTTCTGGTTGCTTTTGAGTAAGATGTAATCTGCGAAATTCATGTGCATGGTTCATTTGGTTTATCATGTTTCTACGTGATTTTTAATTTTTTTTTGGTGTGTGTCAAATTTTAAGGTTAAACCGATAACCAAATCGATAAAGACAAAAAAAATTGATAAACCAACAACCAATGTCGATAATGGTTTAGCATCTCTACAAATCGATAATCAATAAGCCAAATCGATAAACTTCTAAATCGAATCGAGCCGATTGATACACAACCCTATCCTTAATAATATAGTTCTAACTAAAGACAACACTGATAAAAGGAATATGCATGCAGATTTAGGTGGAACCCCGTACTATCAACTCACAACTAGATGTAGAGGGGGTTGGGCTGAGTTGATCCTTATCAAGAGTCTATTTGAATACGTGATCATTACAACTAAATAAAAGAAAATCTTAAATGTGTATATACAACTAAATATCTAAAAAAATGTTGTTATAGTATTTGAATACATTAGAACTACACAATCGTGAAGAGATTTTGGATACGTGATCATTATCAAAAAAGTAGTTAAGATATTCAAAAATTTTTTTATAAGATTTAATTGGAAAGTTAAGTAGTTTAGATATGACATTAAAGGTATGTTGTAGTTTAGTTGGTCAGGTTACTCGGCTCTCACCCGAGAGACCCGGGTTCATCCCGGCAAACAAATTATTTTTTAATTTTTTTATGTTTAATAAAATTATCTTGCTTGTTGATCAATAGAGAACTGTTTTATGTCTAACGAAATTATCTTGTTTTTTTATGTCTAATGAAATTATCTTGCTTGTTGATCAATAGAGAACTGTTTTATGTCTAATGATATTATCTTGCTTGTTGATCAATAGAGAACTGGGAGAAGAAAACATACGGTAATTTCTGGGGAATATCTTTGCACCTGCAAACCATTATCATATATTATCCTGGGCAAGTTTTCGACAAAGAGTTATTCAAGTCCCACAAACCAGAAGATACACACCCCTTAAGATGTCTTAATGCACCTCAAGGGCGGTTGATAGAATCATACAACCACCTGCTGATATCTCATGAAGTGTCGACCAGAACACACTGCAGTATAATATCTTCATACTCCGTTTAAAGCAAAGGAATAGAGTATATAGAAACAAATAGCAAAACATAAAACAGCAAAGACACTGTAGAACTTAACATCCGCGTTGTAGCTCAGCAAACAATGGATTATCTTACTATTACAATTCTTTCAGGTGAGGCATTGATGCAATATTTCCCTAGTACCAGTACAGGAATTCATATCACTTGTACTTCCAGGTAAAAGCACAAATAACTGCATGACAAGTTATAACAGCACCAAGCTGCACAAATAACACAAATGAAGACATTCTATACATATTCAAGCTGGCAAAAAAAAGAAGCTCCTTAACTTTCTTTGTGATCTTGGTGTTGTACTCTCAACAAGAAATGTACACAAACCCACAAAGAACCATTAAATGCATATGGACTAAAAGGAACAATTTGTGAAAATTAAAGTGTAGAGGTTAAAATCAGAACAAATACAAGATTGATTACTAAATAGATGTTGAATTATATTGAAGAAAAAAAGGAAGGTGCAGAAACCAGTCACTGTCACATGCTCCTAGCTCTGCCAGGAGTTGTTTTGGGTGATTTGAACTTTGAAATGTCAATAAGGTCTCCAAATATTTTATCCTCTGGCTTTGAGGGCTTAGGACGAATTATTTAGGACCCCATCATCCCTCACGGAGAGCCCAGACATTCTCTGATTAAGAAATTGTGTGTTCTGTGGTTGGGCATAGCCATAGACATCTGGTTGCCATACATTTGTTGTTGGGCATACATATAAGCCATGTGCCCAGGTGGCATTTGTTGTGGAAACATACCCATTGATTGTCCACCTTGGATTGGTTGAGGAAGCAAGCCTACCATCTGATTGTTTTGCATAGCCTGGTTCATCATGGCAGGCTGTCCATCAGTGATCGGTTGTGCATACATACCATGATCTGAACCACCAGCCAATTGCTGGTTGTTAGCTGCCATCAGCTGGCTATCTTGCATTGATAAAGCATTTGGACTACCAGACTTTAGCTGATTGTTGTGCATTGGTAGGGCATGTGGACTACCTGGCAACAACTTATTACTTTGCATCGGTTGAGCATGAGGATTCCCCACTGTTTGGCTGTTCTCTGCTGCCTCAGCTTCCCATGGAGGTGGTGGAAAAGAACTGCTTTGACCACCTACTCAGAAATTAGACAAGCACTATGTGAGTGATTATTCAGAAACTCAATTAGCAAGAGGTTTGTAAAATTCAGGCAATACATAAAACCTGTACAGAAATTGGGTTTTACATGAGGCATACCAACTTCAAACACACGCTATACTCCAGCATATCCCTGTTTAACTCTCTTTTGATAACCTATACCTGTTTAACTCTTCACTAACATATCTAATGGTTGCCCGGTATTTTGGGGTAATAGAGAATAATAATGAGGACAAATTTGACCTACAGCAAACAGAGTACACATTTCTATAGAACTTTAAAGTAAAACAGAATGCATGCAGATTTTTTGTTGTTGTTGTTGTTGATATAAAACAGAATGCATGCAGAATGACAAAGAAACGCACCATAAACTGGAGAAGGTGACTGCTGCTGTTGCTGTGATATCTGTTCGTTCCAGGCCATGTTGGAGCCTTGTGTATATGTAGTTCCGGGGACACTTCCATTTGGGTACAAAGCTGACAGAGTAGAAGTGAAACTCTGTTGTCGAAATTGAGGGGACGAAGCATGTGTCTGGTCTGCTGAATATGGAGATTGTGAGTTGCTGGGTGGTGAAAACATGTCAACAAGATCAAGGCATTCTTCTGTGAACGGACTTGCAGATAGGTTCTCCACCAACAGGAACAAGGGCCAGGACATTCTCAGTTGTAGGTGAGCTGAAGTCATCTCCGCTCAGAAGATCAATTTTCGGGTCAACTTTTGTTGTTGTTGATGGACTGCTAGCTGAAGGAGGAGCAGGAAGAAGCAACTCTGTCCCTAGGCTAGCATTTGATGTAGATCTGAAAAACACACAAAGCGATTTATATGAAAAAGATTGTCACATTTGAAGACTTAAAAATGAAAAAGAACACTCAGGATTTGTATCATATTTCCATGGGGGAAGGGGAAGGGATAGCTTATTTAAAGTACAATCACCTAGCACTGACTAGGAAAATTCCGCATCGCAAAGAAAAAAGTCACATATTTCCATCAATCTTGTAGTACCAGAGGACTTTTGAACCTCGATAAATTCCTAACCTAGTTGACAAAAGCTTTAAGGTCACTCATTTTAGGCAATTAACAATTCTAACATTTCAATCTAGAAAATCCACGTGTACTATTAAAGCTATGAGCTCGCTCAAAAAGAAGCCAAGAATGAAATATATTTGGAGAGGAGGAGGGGGGGATACAGTTTGTATACAGAGGTCAAATAAGAGAATGACACAGATAATAGTTACTTACCCTTGGTCTGATTGTTTGCGGCCTTCGGTATCAATAAGCAGAGCATTAACATTTACAAGAGGTTGAGGTGGTTCAGATTTTTGGGGGGTTTCCACTTGAAGTTCCGGAAGCAATAGATTCATGCTTGGCCAATACACGCTGCAACTCATCATTCGAGCTAGCCAATGGCAGAGCAGTGATTCATCCCTGCATCAGGTAAATGTAAGGATCCCACAGGAATCACAACCAAATGGTGCATAATAAATATGGCAGAGCAGAGAGAAAACACAGCAAAGACTCTGACTAAGAACAAGAGATTCGATTTAAGTTCCAATATCATGGCCAGTCCAGCTTATTTGTATTGTTTTTTTCAAAAATATTGCTGTCCTAACTGAATCACTAGGACTTCTACTGCAAAAATAAGGACAGCAGATGGCATTCAAAATGGTTAGCCTTTACTTCTCTCCCCAATAATGACTTATAAATATGACATAAATTTCAACTAACTAACTTACCCTCTTTCACTAGAAAAAAGAAATCCGTAGATATGGAGCTCATATATAAATAAATAAAAAGGAATCTAAAAGACACTAATCAATAAATTCAGAAGAAAAAAATAGCAGGCATTACCCCCTCCTGATCTCAGTTTCCTGACAAAGCATCCCAAACTGAAAATGCAAACAGTGGGTAAGGCTCTATTAACCAATTCAAAGCCTAAAGTCTTACTGCTCAAAATTAAAACTATTCGAGACCATCTAAAGCAAGCAACAATCACAAAAAAATTTTTACTTGAAGAGTCAACGTCAACAGGAAACAGGCGTTCCTACACCCCTTTAAAGAGCATCATGCGACATGCACTACAGTGTGTTAATGAGAATGCCCATCTCACTTGCCCAATAAATCTGAAAATCATTTATCAAGAATAATTTTGATAGGATTGTCAACAAAAATACATACTTTTTAATATAATCATGAAATGTTAAAAAGCAAATGTACCCAAAAATCAAGTAGAAACACTAACTAACACGGAAAAAATTGATTCAGAAACCTAAGTAAAAATCATAAGCAACAACTTAGAGAGTAGAGTTCTCCTGATATTATCACTATGCTTGCAAATGATCAAACTCTCTAACTTTAAACTCATTGATAATTAGAACCTACATTAGTAGTTAAGCTATAGAAAAACAAAGAGAAGCACGTTGACACTCATGAGATAATTCAAAAAGGGAAAATAAAGTTAAACGAATGCTAAGTTAAGTTTGGAGTGTGCAGTGTGGAAAAATTAATATGAAAGTACAATGCACAAATAGAGCAGACTTTGCAAGTTTTGACTAAAACCATAACCCATCAACAAGCACATAAAATAAAGGAAAACTTAGCCAAATTCAAAGTGGCATAGTTTAGAGTATTGGAAGATGTGTAGGAAAATAATTCTGGAGATAAAATGAGAAGAAACTACAGGTTAAAGAAGGCGAAGGGCAAGTTGACACAATAGTAATGTTTTTTTTAACATAAACAATAAAAATACACTAGCTTGGCTCTAATCTGTTGTTCAATCACTAAAGTTGAAGGCATTGTAAAGATTGCATAATTTCAGATTTGGTCACATTTTTCCTCTCAACTTTGCTTTGGGGCAGATATGTAGGTGCGAGATAATATTCTCTAATCTCCATGATGACTTGTCTCTACCATCATCGACCTTGTAGTAGTACCACCCAATTTTGATGTTGCCAATGTGTCTCTTGTTGGCATCAAAAATTCCCTTCATTTCAAAAACCCCTTTACTAGCAAATACTACTACTTTGCAGTTTTCTCTATTGATTGTTGTTGTTTGTGCCATTCAAGGTCCTTTGGGATGGACTGAACACTCTTATTCCGTAAACCCAATTACATACTTCATCAGCTCCTTGTCCATTGGAATTTGGATCGTCATTACTTTAATTTTCACCATTATATAAACAAAAATTTCTGTTGAATTACAACAACAACATCGGTATTTGCATTAGGCTTCTCTTTTAATCGTGAAACAAACAATTTTTTCGAGGAAGAAAGAAGATAATTTTTCTGCTGAATTAGAAGAAGAAGAAGAAAATAAAATAAAAATATATCATATATATATATATATATATATATATATATATTATAAGTGGGAAGCTCCTAACTTAAAAGTTGAATTACTATTTTGTCCTTATTTTATCCCTAAATTAAATTAAACATTAATATATCATTAATTTAATATTAAATAATCATATTTAAATACATGCATCTAGACACAATGGTTTAAATTCTAATTATTTACATACTAAGTAATAATTATACTATATTATACTAAATACTAAAAATAAGAAGGTGTAAAGTCAAACTTTGAAAGACAAAAATATTTTATGGAAAATTGTTAGAAATTATTTCATAGGAAATTGTTAGGAATTACTTTTTTTAAAAAATAAAAATTATCTATTCTTTCTCTATAATTAATGTGGTTAAATGATTAAATTTGTAATCCTCTCTCTTTAGTTAGTATAATTAAATGTATTGAATTATTAGTAAAAACAATCACCTTTCCTCTACCCTATGTCTAAGATCACTTAACTTCTGAAAATTGACTTAAACAACTCTTCACCTTTTTCATCTTATCCAATGAATCTTTATCTATATATATGTATCATGAAATAATAATTTTTCTTTACCACTTGCCTCGTGTTGATGTGAATCATTAGGCAATTTTCAGGTACTATTTTTTGTTTTAAAATATTAATATTTGTTGATCCTCATTAGAATGGTATTTTGTATCATAAATTTTATCTTTACCATTTTAGATTGTTTTTTTTTGTTACGGGAGAAAAAAAAACTTTACTCCTTGTGTATTTCTTTTTACTATATATATTGTTATAATAAAAGTCTTAAGAAGGATATGAATGTTGTATTTATTCTTATCTGTTTAACTTTTTGGTATTCTTTACCGATTATACTTCTTTAATATAATCTTTTATGAAATTATGAATGTTATAAGTCTATTTTTATTAATGCTGAAATTACTAATTTATGACATTTAGATTCGTTCTTAAATGTACTTTTATAATATTTATTTACTTTTATCTTTCCTTACTAATATAGTTTCTTTAAGTAGCTACATATTTGTGTACTTACTAATATGGAGCTTATTGAGAGATTATTAAGGATAAGTCATATAGATATATTTATATTATTAGATGCTATAGTAATATAATTGTTTTTCCATATTTCTTGCTTGATGGTCAATGTACTATTCGATTATTATGAATTTTATTTAATGAATAAAATATAAATTGGTAAAACTAATCTTTCTAATTTCAACATTATATAATAATTCAACTTTGTAATAATTGTATGGGACAAACGTGCAACGCACGTTCCGGAAACTAGTATATATATATATGTAAACCTATATATAAATTAAAAATTGATATGGAAATTTTAGTAGTTTGGATAAAAAAACATAAATATTCAATTTAAGAAACAAAATATATAATAATAATAGTTTACGTTTTCCTAAATGACAATATAATTCTAACAGAACACAACAAACTACGTTAATTGTAGTTTAATTGGTATTTTATTATCCGCAGTATCAATTTGTAAAATAATTTTTTCACGTTTTATGTATTTTAACATACACCATTTTATCTAGAGTTTGACATTTAAAATAATTGTAGTTAAATTGATGTTTTATTATTAGAAAATTATGTAATTTTGGTTCAAAATATTTATTTAATAAATGGTTATATTACAGAATACACCTCAATGTACACCAACTTTTACAACTCAATATACACCATTTTCATGCATATAGACTATAGTTAAAGATAATTTGATTTTAACTAACACCAATATTATACCACAAATGTGCATTATTTATATATTTAGTTATGCATTGATAATTTCATAAGGAATGTCATTTCGTATAATAATTTACAAATTTATATTTTTCAATAATGATGGTGTCAACAGTCACAGTGCTCATAGGGGATAAAAATTGATACTTGTACCTATTAATTACTTTAAAAAGTATTTTTGTAACCCTCAATCTCCTTTAGGGAGTGTGCATACTCTCTACAACACATCGACATTTATGATCTGTTTATTCTATTTTAAAATGATTTAATTGTAATAGAATTCTAGTTAAGATTAAGTGAATCTTTATAATTTTGGATATAGTTTAAGGAAGTACTTATGTATTACTTTTTAAAAAATAAAAATAAATCAATTAAATAATTTTACAAAAGATTTTTTTATCTTTTTAAAAAGATAAAAAATAAATTAGAATAAGATAAACAAGATTTGATTGACATGATGAGAGGATCATTTATTTATTTGTATTGAAAAGATGAGAGAATATGATTGATTTAAGTTATAATACTAATATCATAGTACCTAAATTGTCTGTTGATTTTATATATGACAAGACAATTTAAGAGAAATAAAATTAAAAAATGTATATTTAAGTTGGTGGAGCCAATATATTGTGTAGAGTTTAATAATATTAAAGGCATTCGATAAATTAATGCAAAAATATTATTTTATGATTGCTCGAAAAATTGATTTGTTTAGATCTTTCATATGTAAAAGCTATGGTAAAATGAATATAAAAAATAAATGATTTGTAAAAGGCTACAAAAAAATCTCAATTTCTTCACAAGTTGAAACAAGAATTAAAATCTCAAAAGTGTTGTAGACGGTGAAATTTATCAAATTTATATTTGCAAGGACTTCATATTATATTAAATTCAAAATATATAAACAAATCCTCCTTATGAACTCAGGTCAATATAAAAATAGATAACAAAAAAATTTATAGAAATAATGTATGATTTGTCGAATGTTTGTTGATATATCCTCCCGTTCTTCATTGACTCAAACTAAAACATAAATATAATCTGCAATATTGATAGAAGACATTACTTCTTAAAATATAAAATGAAAAAGATGATAATTGTTGATCTCATTAAACAAACAAATATCAATCTATATAAATGTAAAGAGAGAGAGGGGGGAACATCATAGTATATCTTGAACTTTAAACATATTTGAATGTTATGAATGTAAATATGTGAATTATGAATTATCAAAATCAAATTTAAAAGGATACATACATAAATACACCAAAATATGGGGAAACAATATTACAAACACACTCTCCTTATGAGTTTAGGACCTTAGTCATGAGTGATATAATAATGAGTCTTATTGATAAAGAGGTGTACATCCAGTATATATAGAGAAAACATGAATAAGTAATTACACATGAGTCACATAATTATTATTAATTATAGTTACTCCTATTATCCCCCCTCAAGCTGATCCACGGGTACGAGGGGAAGCTTGGTAGCGAGGTAATGAAACGCAGCCGGTGGAAGAGGTTTGGTAAGTATGTCTGAAGTTGTTCGGAAGACGGAACATGAAGTGTGCTCATAGAACCAGCCATGACCTGTTCACGAACGAAGTGGCAATCAGAACCAACATGCTTCATACGATCGTGAAGGACTGGATTTTTTGTGACGCAAATGGTGGACTCGTTGTCACAGTAAATCTTTGGCCGAAAAGGAGGAAGGCCAAGAGCATCCGTAATATGATGAAGCCATATAGCTTCAGCAACTCCAGCCGCCATAGCTCGGTATTCAGCTTCGGTGGAAGAACGAGATACCCGCGTTTGCTTTTTGGTGCACCAAGAGATTAAATTTGGTCCAAGAAACAGTAGGTACCCGGTAGTGGAGCGAAGATCATCCTTGTCGTTCGCCCAGTCTGAGTCGGAGTAGATGGAGAGCTCCAGATTTCATTTTTGGAAAAGAAGTCCACGACGTGAGCTACCCTTTAGATAACGAAGAATCTGTTTTAATGCCTGGAAGTTTTGTTCAGTTGAAGCATGCATGGATTGAGAGACACGATTAACAACATATTGAATGTCTGGACGAGTAACAACTAGATAGTGAAGGCCACCCACGATGCTTCGATAGAGGGTCAGATTGTCGAATAGACGGCTGTCTGAGGTGGATGGTGGAAGGACAACCATGGGAGTAGGTACAGTTTTAGATTCAGCCATCCCTGCCCGAGTGAGAAGCTCCTCAGTGTATTTTGACTGATGAAGTAGGAGACTAGAGGAGGTACGGAGTACTTCAATGCCAAGGAAGTAATGTAGAGGGCCAAGATCTTTCAGCTGAAAATTTTGATGCATGGCCTTCGTGATAATGGAGATAAGATCATATGAGCTGCCGGTAATCACAATATCATCAACATAGAGAAGAATTATAACTAGGCCACGAGGATGCCGTAGAGTGAATAGACTTGTGTCATGAGTGCACGTGCGGAAGCCCATATCCTGCAGAAAGGAAGAGAAATGATTATACCAAGCACGGGGGGCCTGTTTAAGACCATAGAGGGACTTTTTGAGCTTGCAGACAAGATGTGGATGGCGGAATCAACATAGCCGGGTGGTTGATCCATATAAATGTCCTCCTCCAGAGTGCCATGTAGAAAGGCATTACTAACATCTAGCTGGTGTCGGGGCCAGTCATTATGAAGAGCGAGAGACAAGACTAGACGGATGGTCTGCTGCTTGACGACTGGGCTGAAAGTCTCCTTATAGTCAATGCCATACTCTTGATGATAACCCTTCGCAACTAGGCGAGCTTTGTAACGAGATATGGATCCATCGACATTACGTTTGATGCGGTACACCCACTTGCAACCAATTGGTTTTCGATGTCGGGGTGCTGGCACCAATTCCCAAGTACGCTGATTAATAAGAGACCTGTATTCATCGTCCATAGCCTGACACCAAAGGGGATTGCTAGAGGCTTGTTTGTAGGTAATAGGTTCAGAGGGAGAGATAGCAGGTAAAGTAGTGGTGTAGGCTTTGGGCTTGAAAATGCCGGATTTGGAACGAGTTTGCATGGGATGTAAAGGTGGTGGGGGTGGGGGTGGAGGGGGTGCTGTTTCGGCTGGTGGAGGTTGTTGGTGAGGAGGGTTGAAGCTTGGTGGGATAGGTGGATTGTGGGTGCTGGGTGATCCATTTTGGACGGGAGAGTCGGGGTTGGTTGCATGATGGATGGGTTAATGGGTGCCGGTACAAGGCCATGTGAGCTCGGTGGAAAGATTGGAATAATACCAAGTGGGTTGGACGTGGCAGTGACGGAACTCAACCAGGGATAGGGAAATTCATCCTCGATAAAACGAATATGACGAGAGACATATGTTTTTTGAGAGATGGGGTCAAAACATTTGTATCCTTTTATGGTGGGGTGGTAGCCTAGAAAGACACATGGTGTAGACCGGGGTTGAAGTTTGTGTTGAGTGTGAGGACGTAGCCAAGGGTAGGCCAGACAACCAAAGGGGCGAATGTGAGTGTAATCCGGACGGTGTTTGTAGAGACATTCATAAGGAGATGTGTTAGAGAGAGAGGGTGTGGGCATGCGGTTGATGAGATAGTTGGCAGTGGCCAACGCCTCGACCCAGAAGGATGCAGGGAGATGAGACTCATGAAGGAGAGTGACGACAGTTTCAATGAGGTGACGGTGTTTGCGTTCGCAACACCATTTTGTTCAGGAGTATAGGGGCAAGATGTGTGATGAATAATACCAAGAGATTGGAGAAAAAAGCCAAAGGCATTGTTTAAAAATTCTTTGCCATTGTCACTACGAAAGATTTTGATGTTGGAATTGAATTGTGTTTTGACCATGCATTCAAAATTTACAAAAACCGAATATGCTTCAGATTTGCGTTTTCAGGGATAAAGCCACGTAAATTTACTATAATCATCAACAAAACAGATATAGTAACGAAAACCATTAAAGGAGGAGATGGAGGTTGGACCCCAAACATCAGAATGTATTAAATTAAATGGCGTTGTGGCCTTATTATTAGATAAGATAAACGGTAAACGACTCGGTTTGGATACATAGCATGACTCACAATGATCCTTAGTGGAAAACGAAAAACCTAAGACAGACATAATGGACTTAGCAACTTTGGCACATGGATGACCAAGTCTGCGGTGCCAGGTAGAGGAACGAATGGCTTGATGAGCAACTGATGAAGATGAGATTGACGCAGATAGCTTGGAAGGAAGAGAGTATAGACCTTGCTCACAGCGGCCCTTGTACCGGATCTGTTTGGTTAAATTGTCCACTATTTGAAAATTATGGGTATTGAAAAGAAGAGTGCCGTTATTTTCTTTGGATGTTAGGGATGGGACGTGATGTAGCGTGGACAATGAGAAAGTACATGTGGGGGTGTAAACATAGCCAGAACCTGTATTGGAGATGGGTAAAGATTGGTCGTTACCTACAGTGATTGTGTCGGCGCCAGAATAGGAAGTCGGATTATGGAGTTGAGAGTAATTAGGCGTCACGTGAGAGTTTGCACCAGTATCCAGATACAAATCACTTGAAGAGTTGCTTCTAGATGCATGCATCGCACGAGTTCCGCCGGTTGGGGCAGAAACAGACTGCTCGTCATAGCGATACCAACATACACGAGCCGCTTGGCCGCGCTTGTCACAGATTTGACACACAGGCAGGTCGCGACTTGACGAAAAACTGCCGCCACCGCGTCTGCTGTCCTGGTCAGGTCTGCTGCGGCCAGAACTGCTGCTTTGGCCGAGTGACTACTGCCGTCCTCTGCCTCCGCCGCGGTGTGCACCGCGTCTGCCTGGACGTCCGCCACCACGCTGTCCAGCCGCGTAAAGTGCAGTGTGGGTTGCCTGAGCTGTCGAGTCAGCGAGGGCCAGTTTGGATTCCATGGCAAGATTTAATTCTTCTGCATTCAACCAGCCCGATATTTGATTGAGTGTGAGTGGGCCATCGTGATAGCGGATGTGCTGTTTTAGAGAAGAAAATTTGGCAGGTAGGCCCCGAACAACAGCATTGATGACATCTCGTTCGGGAACAACTTCATTGAGGGCATCAAGATCAGAGATAATCGAGGCTGCTTCGTCCAGATATTGGACCATGGTGCGAGTGCCCTTGCGGAGGGTGTGAAGACGGTCACGCAACTGAAAAACATGGGCTGTTGATAAGGAGTTAAAGCGGGTAGCAAGAGCATTCCAGAGAGCCCCAGAAGTAGTAAAACCACGAGCATACTTCTGAATTTGCGGGCTAATCACAGCGAGAAGGCAGGCATGAATTTGAGCATTGATAAAAGCCCACGACATATGGGCGGGATTTGGTTCCGTCGAGGTCGTACCATATGTGTCCGTGATGGTGACATTGATTTGCGGCACTGTTCCGGTACCGTCGACCCAACTAAGAAGAAGATTTGCGGAAAGCGCCGTCTTGACGCTATTCGACCAAGCTGGATAATTATGATCGGTTAATTTTTCTGGGATGAGATTATGAAGATTGCGAAGAAGCAATTTCACGCCGGAGGGAAGAGTGGCAAGGGGATCGGCTGCCATTGTTGAAGAGGAGAAGCAGACGGAGTCGATTTTTTTTTATCGACAGGAGGAAGAAGAAGAAGGTTTAGATTTTTTTTTTTAGGTTTCGGAAGAGTTTAACCCTTGCTCTGATACCATGATATAATAATAAGTCTTATTGATAAAGAGGTGTACATCCAGTATATATAGAGAAAACATGAATAAGTAATTACACATGAGTCACAAAATTATTATTAATTATAGTTACTCCTATTAATGAGAAATAGATGACAAATTTTTTTGATAATAATCAATGCATAATTTACCAAGCTTTTGTCAACACAATCTTCCTAAATTTATCTAACATTCAAGAATATTCTTCATTGAATCAAATTATAACATGAAGATTATTTCCAGTGATAATATAAGGATATTATTACTTCAAATATGAAATGATAAAGATAAATTTCATAGGGGTCTAATAAAAATATATATATTAATTTGTATAAATAAAAAGAAAAAAAATATCATAATGTCTTAAACTTTTAATTTAAATATTTGAGAGTTACAAATATAAAAAAAAGTAGAGCTGAACTTAAACACCAAAAAATTAAAATACCGAATTGAATTAAATTTTTTCGGTATTTTGATTTTTGATTTTGTATTAGGTATATGTTTCTATATTTTTCAATATTTTTGTTCAATTTTCAATATGTAATTTTGTGTTATTCGGTATTTCGATTTACCAAAATATATTATATACACACACACACACACACACACACACACACACACACACATATATATATATATATACACACATATATATATATACACACACATATATATATATATATATACACACACACATATATATATATATATGTATATAATATTAATTATTATTATTTAACAACAATTATTATAATTTAAAATAAAAAATAAAAAGTCAAAGTAGGTCAAACTTTCAAACTTACTTTTTCTTTTTTCACTTTACAGAGTATACTGACTCATGCCTACCACCAAACTCCAAAGTACAAATCCATCTTCCTTTCAACTTTTAACTTTCAACTTTCAAAGGTGAAAGGCCAAAAGCAAATCCCACTTTCTCACATCTATAGTGACGGGCGACCCATTTTTTTCGTTGACCAGCGACCAGCAACCAGAATTAGCAGCAACAACCGCCTGCCAACCAACAGGCAACGGTACTACGATCGACTTTTTCAATTCCCACACAGTCAAGCGCCAGCCGACTTCCGGCAACCATCATTAGGTTTGCATTTCTTCTTTCATTTTAAGTTAACAAATTTCAAAATGAATTTTTTCTTTCATTTATTTTTCTTTCTGATTTTTGCTTTTGTTACCAGTTAGAGTGCGAATTTATTGTGAAATAATTTTTTAATATATAGATGGCTGAACAAAATCAATTAAATATGGGTGTGACTGATCAAAGTCAAATAAGTATGACTGATTCTAAGGATAATACACCTACTAGTAGCACTGGTGCTTCAATTGGCACAAAGAAAACAAAAACTGAAAAGAAATGTATCCTGGATCTCCTGTTTGGCAATACTTTGAATTTTTTTGAAAATTGTCTATTAGTCAAAGCAAATTATTTACATTGTGAACAATACTATGCTGCTAATACAACTAAAAATGAAACAAGTGGACTAAAACAACATTTGACTTTTCGGTGTAAAGTGTATAAGCCCCTGACTATAGCATTTGATATTTAAAAATTGTTAATATTCAAAGTAACGGTTTAGAGACTTGGAAATTTGAGCAAGAGGTATGTAGGAGAGCTTTAGTTTAGATGATAATTTTGGATGAACTACCTTTTACTTTGTTGAAAAAGAAGGCTTTAAGAAGTTTATGAATAAAGTCCAGCCTTTGTTTCATATTCCTTCTCGTAGAACCATAACAAGGGATTGTTATGAAGTTTATAGTGAATTGAGAATAAATTTGAAACAGCCTTTAAGAGAAAAATTTGAAACAGTCTTTTAAGAGAAATACAACCAAGAATTTATCTCACAACAGACACATGGACTTCGATGCAAAGAATCAATTATATGTGTTTGACTGCTCACTTTATTGATAGGGATTGGATGCTTCATAAAAGAACATTGGACTTTTGTCCTATCACTAGTCATAAAGGTGAACATTTGGCTGAGTCTATTATTAATTATTTACTCGATTGGAAATTGGACAATGTCTTTATTGTTATGGTTGATAATGTCTCTTCAAATGATGTGACAGTTTTAGAGTTGTCCAAAAAATTACATATATGGGGAACTAACATGATGGAAGGTAAGCATCTCCATGTGAGATGTATGACTCATATACTAAAGCTAATTGTGCAAGATGGTTTGAAAGAAATTGGTCCTTGTATCAAATTGGATGAGACAAATGGTGAAATATGTTACATCATCTTCTTCAAGCATAAGAAACTTTTTGAAATGTGTTGAAATGCAAAAGATAGAATGTGATAAAATGTTGTCTTAGATGTGCCTACTAGGTGGAATTTCTCCAATTTGATGTTGGACACAACAAAAAAGTTTGAGAAGACTTTTGAGAGGTTTGATCTTTAGATGGTAATTTTAATTCTGTTATTGCTACCGATGTTTGTGAAGATGGAAGTATTGCAAGTTCAATTCATTATGAAGATTGGGCTAATGTGAGGAATGTCACAAATTTACTTGAAAAATTTTATGATCTCGCATTCAAAGTTTTAGGTTGTCACATCCGGAAATACTCCCTAGACATAACCGGCGTTGTCGTCCTCTTTGAGGACTAAGACTAGCCTCTTAGCTTACATCATTACATTCATAAGTCAAAATTAGAGGAAATTTAAAACTTTTTACTACTTCTACATTGAGGTTTACATAGACCTCTACATACACATAGTATATATATCGAGTATACGTTGACCCTTCGTATATGAAGATTTCTACTTTTATTGCACATAGATATATAGAATATAACATAGTCTCAAAAGCATGTCTCATCTCATAACCATCTAACAGGAGTATATCAAATTTGGGCCTAGCCCATACATCAATGAAATAAGACCACATATAGGTCATACAATGTTTAGTACTTCAATGAAAAGAAAAGAACATAAGAATCTTAAAATAAAACTAAAGCAACATCATAGGCTTGATAGTGGCATTGCCCTCGGAAAGTGAGGACCTACCCAACTTGGATGATCAAGAATTCCAAGTCTTCTTCAAAGTCGTCTCCAAAAGTCCTTCAATAATCGAAACCTAAAATGTTGGGGAAAAGAAAGAAATAGGGTTAGTACACCACTTGTATTAAGTATGAGACCATATGCAAACATATCACGAAAACATGCTAAAAAGGGACATTTCATTAATTATGCAATTTACTTTGAAAATCTTTCTGCACATTCAACAAAACCATACCAATCAATAAGACATATTCAGAAAATCATAGGCATGTACATCAGAAGACCAACAACATCAAGTCTAGTCAAGTCAATATGCATATCATATAATTGAATATATAGTCAAGTAATTCTATCATCAAGTCATAATAGTAACAAGCATGAATAAGAGTTCATTATAACATAACCAAAGTAAGACAATTACCCATGAACCCCTATCAAGTCAACAAGTGCAATGATCAAGCAAAGCCCTATAACCTTACTCAATCAAGTAACTCAACAAGAATCATAACCAACCTCCTACTTCACATAGCATAGCATTTAAGAGTACATATCATCATACTTCAACAATGTAGACCAACACATATTCATAAGTGAAACTAATCAACATATAGTATTGATATGCTCAAATTATACTTCCCGAAAGAAGTATAAGCGGTCGTATCAAGTAAACAACCCAAATGTTAGGTTGGGGTCGATCCCACGAGGAAAATGGTTTAGACTTAACTTTAATCGACAATTACTTCTATTTAGTCAAGTCTTTTCCGGAAACAAACAATTAAAGGGGGGATTTTGTGTAACAAAAGTAATTAATTAAGTCTAAGTAAACAAGTAGCTAGTTCAGATATTTGATGTTTATCAAATGATGAGAGAAACTAGGGTGTAAATGTTCCCATAGGTTCATAACGCAGTACCCATAGCTATAACACTCTTTTGTAGTATCTTGCATGCAAAGTGGTAAGTTATGTATCCCTAATTCTTTGGTCCGGCAACTAGAGAATTTCACTCCGCACCTTGGTCCGGCTACGTGTGTGTACTTATATAAAAACTTACCTTTTACCTCATATTAAGCATCATAATCGATGTATGTCTTAATTATTACTTCACACCAATCGACACTAGCCTATTAGATAGTATATACTAAATCTACGTTGATAATTATTTTCTTATTATCTACCTCCTTGGTCCGGCAGGTAGCAACAAGGCGAGTATTAACGCGTGCACTTGTTAAAAAGACTTCTAAACAAAAGAATTATCAATACATGCAAGAAAATATTCGAGAAGTGTTATTTTAGCTAGTTTTACTTTGTTAATTACCCATGGTTCCCACAATTCTAGTTGTGGATTTAGTTACCCATGTTCATAATTACACAATTCATATTAATTAGACAAGAATTCATGTACTTACTTTGATGAGATTGAAGAAAATCCAGAAAATCACTTGAATTCCAAAAAATAATGCAATAAACTATTCTGAAAAAATGAAGTATTTTCCAAACCCAATATTCAACAACCAATATTACAAATCAGAAAAATAACCAAGAGTCTAACCCCAAAAATGAGGTTTTTGGTCCTATTTATAATAAAAGAATCCTAAACATAAAGGGAAACCTAAATAAGGAAAATCTGTCCAAAAATGCGTCTCGCATCGACGACCTGACCGACGGACCGTCGAGGCAACGACGATCGTCGACACCTCCTTCGGTCCATACTTCAACTCTATTTTAAGCTGCTTACTTCTCCAACTCTCTGTTACCATCAACGGACCAAGACGACGATCCGTCGATGGCCTACGTTGCTCCACACTTAGAATTTTTTCAAATCGGGTACTGGGGCTACATTCTGTTAACACCAACGGATCACCAAGACGGTCCGTCGATGAGACGACGAACCGTTATCCGTTCCGTAGCCTCACACTTAGTCAGAATTCCCTGATCTTTCCTTGACAGCATAACATCTTCATGGCGACGGTTGCCACCTACGGACCGTCGATGGATAGACAGACTGTCGATGGCTTCGTAGGTCATCTTTTCTGCAATTTTCAGCACATCTTCAGCGTTTTCATTCTGGACAGTTTTTCCTGCAAACACAAAGAAAAATACATTAAAACTACTTCAAAGAGGCCTTAGGCACACACTAAACTTAAGGAAAAAACATTGAAAGTACCGTCAAACCACGATACATTAACACTTTCAACTTAAATTCGTTGTTTGTCCTCAAGCAGCGCACGATGACTCACCACAAAAACTTGTGTATAAAAGTATCCTTATTTTAGTTTTCGCAATCATTTGGATATCAATCCCGATTATTTTCATTATGTTCATGCATGATATTAGGCTCGTTCATGTGGATCAGATCATGACACAGACTCACCGCGCACCGACACCTCTCCTCTTTTACTTCTCACCAAGGTGCCAACTTTCCAGTATTGCAAGTAGTGTCCTTTCTTTAAAAACAATATCCTCCTTTTTCACACAGTGATTTTAGATTGAGTATAAGGATTATTTTTTCAACACTCACTCTCAGAACAACTTCTCACCTCATTGGTACTTATTGCCATAGGCTAGTCCTTATTTTAACTGCTTTAAGTTCAACGTATTAGACTCTTAGGATCACGATAGGACTATCTTGGCTTGTAATGTAGGCTCAGGGTCAGGTAGGGTACATCTTGATGTATTTTAGTGACTTGTTTCCCTCCTTGACATAACAACTAAGCATCCTACCTTTTCATCATTTATTCCGACCTATTTCTTAATTTTCTTATATTCTTTTGCCTTGCTTTTCTCCTTTATTTATACATTTGTGTAAGTGACTCTTCTTTTATTTTTTATTTTTTTTACTTTCAAATTTTGCAATTTTTCACTTGATTTCAACTTTGCTTGAGTCACTTTTCTTTTCTTCTTTCTCTCTCTTTATTCTTTCAACCCCACTTTTCGGAGCATTCCTCATCATAGCCACCCTCAACTCATGGTTTGCCGAAGGTACACAATACTCAAGGTTGGGTCGGGGCCATGACAAGGTTGTTTTCTGCATTAGTCACCTCAACTTATGCTTTTGGCATAAGCTGAGGTGCACATATCCAAGGAGGGACCAGGGCCAACACATTGTTCCCAGAAAATAAGTTGGGGTAGAAAAGAAAGGTTCATTTTAAGCTCAAATCATTTGGATCAAGAAGGGATTAATTTCATTCGGTTTTATTTTATCTAGGCTAAAGATTGACTATCTTGAACAAGGACCTATGATCCTTTCCTAATTGTCTATTACAGATTACTTTTAGCAGGACTAACCGGGCAAGTTCTAGCTCAGTACCAAGGGTGGTCTGTTCAACTTTCTCACACTCACTTAACACCTCATTACCCTACCAGATTATCAGACACTTAGTTCGAGCTTAAGATTAAGGGTCATGCAGGGGTGTATCTGTATGTCATGCTTAGAGCCACACATTCATCATTCACTATGCCTAATCATGCAAGCATTTTCTTTAAATCAGGATATCATTTTATTTAGCCATCATGCTTCAGATTTCATATCAATACTATGTACAAGATAATAACGTGTCGGTTCAAAAGTAAAGTAAGCAGTCTCTTGGGGAAAAAGAACACATGCAAGAAAACCCCAAGAGAGGATAGTGAGTTGGGCTATTCAGATTTCACCCTAGCACTCACTTTTCATTTACCCCACCCCCAACAAAAGAGCATGCAATTGTCCCCTATGCATAAAAAAATATAAAATCGAGTGATAGGTGAAGCAAACCTGAGGCTTATAGCGCCATTGATCAACAAGATGGCGGGTAAGGTTTCCCGGAACTGCTCCATCTGTAGTAGGGACACCATCAGTAGTGTCCGCAGCAATAACAACACCCTCTGTAGTGCTCCTCTCAACATCAGCAATCTTGGAGCTAGACGCCCAGTAGCCACCTCCTGAGCCCTCATCTGCCGGGCCTCCTCATCAATCAGCGAGGCTCTCCTTGCAGCCTCCAACTCAAGACACTCTCTCTTCCTACCTCAAGTCTCATGATCCTCTCTAGATCGTTTCCTCTTGGTATGCTCACGTGGCTGAGGTGATGGCGCAGCAGTGGTGGAGAACAGTGCAGCCATCACCGTATCCTCAATAGGCTCCGCAGATGGGGCCTCAGACTCGGGCACCTGGGCCTCCAGTATGGCATTCATATCTGCTCTCAAACTCGCCACAACAGCCTGGAGAGTCGTCAAATCTACAGTAGGGGCTGGCCGGGCGAGAACCCTCAACTCAAATGCGTCAAGGTGCTGGTGGACCTCCATAATCTGCCTCTCAGTCCGCTGGGCCATCTTCTTCTCGATTCGCTCTTCTGCCTCAGCAATGGACTTCTTTATCCAAGGCTGGATATGATGCAAATGTGTGGACATTTGGGCCTCCAACTTCTGGACCCTAGCAATCGGGACCAGTGTTGCATATAGGGTGGAGGGGGAGGAGATCGGAGCTGTGCTAGTACCGGTGATAGACTCAATCGGGGTGGTGTTGGTAGGCTCTGATGTTGCCTGATTAGCCCCTTGGGATTGCTCTACCGTGGCTGCCAAGCTCTCACCTAGCGGCTGCACCTTTGCTCGGGGCCCTCTATTGGGAGCCAGCTCATTGGCCTCATCCCGAATGAGACCGATATCCACTATGCCAGTCGGTGTCTTGAGCACATCAATATGCCATACGGGCACTCTAGCAGACCTGCACAACTCAAAAATCATGCAAGGGAAGGGGTAAGTAGTGGTAGCCTCAATGTTTCTCTCATGAAGACCACCTGTAAGAGCCACGCGAAATCCACCTCAAACCCAACAACCATGGCAGCTATCAGCACTGCTCTATCCCATGTAACAATATTATCAGCAGCAGTGAGAGAGAGAAAATAATGGACCAAGAGCCATAAGAATTTGGCCGTGAATGTGAGGTTGGCCTTCTTTATACCTCCTTTGGGCTCCAGCACCCAATCAACACCCTCGCCATCCAAAGAGATGTTCTGGGCTATCCACCTCTTGGTAGTCTCTCTCAGCACTCTCTCACACTGGAAACGACCATCCTTTATTAACTTCCACCGATAGTCAAACTCGGGAGATATCCACTCGCTTGCCACGGATACGAATAGCTCAAGTGGTGCGTGTTTGGAGGGGTTAGCCTGCCTGTCCAAACTAGCCCTGAGAATCGCCACATAAGCAACGTAGAACTCTTGAACCATCTCATCGCTGTAACGGCCAAAACTCCTATCCATTCACTCTAGCCGATGGCGGGTGAAAAGGTCATGTATAGCTGGCATCATGGGAAGACTCTCGATAGGAACTCACCGCTCGATTGTTAGTGTCCGAGTCATGACTCCCTTGTCGTTGAGAAGCTTTGCATCCCTATATATCTGATATTGGCCCTCGACACACCACCGGTTGGGCTAATCAGCAACCGATGCAGGGACGTCGGTCAGAGGTGCTGGAGTAGAATTCGCACTGTCAGCCTCCTCAAACGAGGCATAGTAGACTATGTAGCTGGAGCAGTGGCCCCATGTGAATATGAAGCTTCCTCAGACCCGAAAGCCTACTCAGAGCCAGACGCTCCATTACAAACTGCAGCAGACATAGAAGGTATGCCGGTCAGTGTGCGTTCTTCATCAGACTGGGAGGCAGTGACTACGCCGAACGCCACCCTCTTGGGCGTGCTCTGAGAGGTCCTAGCAGCACGTGACGGTCACTGGGTGCCTGGGGGCATGTATTCGGGGTCGCGTTCATCGTCGGACGATCCAATAACCAACCAGTGGTAAGGGGAGACATACTTGGAATGTCCTAGAGAGTAGACTAAGTCTTGCTTGGGTGCCATGTGTACCTACCTGCAAGGAGGGGTTATTAGTAACAATGTAAGAATGCAACACACTCCAAAGAATCAAACACAGAGGAGGAAACACAAATAGAGTGGTGATGCAGAACTGCAGAACTGACTGAGGAACCCCATCGACCGTCCGTTGATGGAACGATGGTCAGTCAGTATGGGTCCGTCGGTTGACACTTAGAAAATTTATTTAGACATTGCAGAAACAAAGGTTCTGTAAGAGACGACGGAAGTACAGGATGGACCGTCGATGGAATGACGGTCCGTCAGTGGGGGTCCATCGATGGACCCTTAGAAACTTTTTTGGATTCTTAAAAAACATATTTTTTGTTAAGGACGATGGACCTACAGGTTGTACCATCGACTGAACGACGATCCAGCAGTGGGGGTCCGTCGATGGACCCTTAGAAAAGTTTTGAGGAACTTCAGAAATAAGGGTTCTAATAGAGTCTACGGTCATGCCAAACGGTTCGTCAATGGGTCGACGGACCTTCGTCTACCCCCGTGGGTAGACACTTAGACAAATCAAGGGAGTTATTGTTGACGGACCCCAATGACGGTCCGTCGATGGGGTCTCGTTTTGCCTTTTAAGGATAGAATTTTGGCAGCCATTGTTACCCTCAAAGAACAATTTCAGAGCAATCTAAGAAACATTAAGTTCCTCTAGCGTTTAACAAAGCATTTCATCATTCCTAAGGCATGAATTACCGTAGTTGTAAACATAGAGTCTCACAGACTATCAAACCCTATGTCCGAAAGAACAACACTCAAAACACAACAATTATTATACAATACACCCCCATCCCATTCACTTTCATTGTTCAAAGGGACTAGGAATTCAGTTTGAAGATTTTAAGCATGTAACGATGTCCCAAATTCAAGACCCACTATCGTATTCCAGTAATTTAGCATGTAAAGTAACGAGAGTAAATAGAGAAGATCAAAAAGACATACCTGTATACTGTAGTGTAGGGAATAAGGGAATGAATTCTTGCAAGTATGAAACAACAAAGAGCGACCTCGAACATCGACCGGGCAGAAGACAGATGAAGATGGAAGATTGGGGAAGAGAAGGGATTTGGGAAACTGATGGAGATTTAGGGAAGAGGAGAATCTGACTGATAGAAATGGAAGTTAATGGGTGAGAAAGTGGAGAAGTTGAAGGGAAATGAGGAGGGAAACAGTTTTGGGGAAGGTTTTGAAAGGGTGGATAACTGAAAAGTTTAAAAATTTAATATATAGTCGGTCGGGTCGGGTCGGGTTATTGGGTCAAAGGAGCCGATGATTCCCCTTTAACGGACTGTAAGTCAGTCGACGGTCTGTCGACTGCTCTGTCAAATGTGCCCTAACTTAGAAAACAATTAAAGAAACAAACCTGGGATCTACGGGCCCTATCGACGGTACGTCGACAGGATGACGGTCTGTCGATTGGTCCGTCGATCAGTGCACCAGACTAATTTTCTGCAGATTTCTGGAGATTTGGTCCCTGCACATTGAACACCCAATAAGCTAATCTTTTTGTATTTTCTGGACACTTTTTAGACACGGACCCTAGTTTACTCTCTAGCCAACACTTCAAAAAAAAAAGAAAATTAATACGTGACATTAAGTGAGAAAAATAGAAATAATGCAACTACGCCTATAAAATCACGAAAAAAAACTATTGTTGGCTAGAGGATACATATTGGGTTGCCTCCCAATCAGCGCTTGATTTAACATCGCGACGCGACGCAAGACTCTTAATTACTCAGACTTCATCAAGATGGTATGCCTTGATCACTTCATTCTCCTTTTCAGCATGACCAAGTAGATTTTGATTCGTTGCACGTTCACTTTGAACCTTACATCCTAATTATTCTCCAACTCAACCGCTCCATGAGGGAAAACTTGGGTGATCAAGAATGGACCATTCCATTTGGATTTGAGTTTTCCCGGAAACAAGCGCAACCTAGAGTTGAATAAAAGCACCAAATCCCCAACCACAAAATCGCGCTTCTCAATCTTTTGGTCATGGTACTTCTTCATATTTTCTTTGTAAAGGGCCGAACTTTCATATGCCTTTAAGCGAAATTCATCAAGCTCATTCAACCCATTTAACCTTTGTTCCATAGCCTCATTCCAATCCATTTTCAGTTTCTTCATTGCCGACATGACCTTATGCTCTAACTCAACCGGCAAGTGACAAGCTTTCCCATATACAAGTTGGTACGCGACATACGTATGGGAGTCTTGTATGCTGTACGGTAGGCCCAAAGAGCGTCATCAAGCCTCCTTGACCAATCCGTTCTATTCGCATCACCATTTTTGCCAGAATCTGCTTGATTTCGCTGTTTGACACCTCAAGTTTCCCACTAGTCTGAGGATGGTATGGCGTGGCCACATTGTGGCAAACCCTATATTTATCCAACCATTCTTTGAACAACTTGTTGCAAAAGTGGGATCCCCCATCACTAATAATGGCTCTTGGGGTGCCAAATTTGGAAAATATGTTCTTTTTCAAGAACGCTGTGACACTCTTCCCTTCATTATTTGCAAGTGCTATGGCTTCCACCCATTTGGACACATAATCAACCGCCACAAGAATATACTTCATCCCATGAGAAGTCACAAAGGGGTCTATAAAGTTAATACCCCACACGTCAAACAACTCAATTACAAGAATTGGATTTAAAGGGAGTTCTTGCCGTCTAGAAACACCTCCATCTCTTTGGCACCTATAACATGCCTTAGCGAATGGTTGGCCAATAGTATCCACATTGCAAGATTTTATGGGCTGTCCGGATACCACTATGATGACCACCCACAGGCGAGGAGTGGCATGCCTCTAAAACACTCAACACCTCGACTTCTGGCACACAATGCCGAATAAGCCCATAAGAACAACTCTAATATAAATATGGCTCATCCAAAAGGAACTTTTTCACATCATGCATGAACTTTTTCCTTTGATGAAAAGACAAGTCCGATGAGACGATATCACTAGCCAAGTAATTCGCAAAATCAGCGAACCATGGAATCAAGTCTTGAGAAGCGGTCAATACATGATCATCAGGGAAAGTATCATTATTTTCAGCCTTTTCACCCAATTCTTGCATAGCTCCATCCTCTAGTCGGGACAAGTGATCGACAACTGGATTTTCGGTCCCTTTTCTATCTTTCACTTCAAAGTCAAATTCTTGCAACAGTAATACGCAAAGAATCAACATTGGTTTCGCATCCTTATTTTCCATCAAATATCTCAAGGCAGAATGATCGGTATGCACTATAACTCTTGTGCCAAGCAAATAGGAGCAAAATTTCTCAAAAGCAAAAACCACCGCAAGGAGCTCTTGTTCAGTCATAGTGTAGTTCTTTTGGGTTTCATTAAGGGCTTTACTGGCATAGTAAATGGGGTGAAGGATTTATCCTTTCTTTGACCCAAAACTACACCAAGCGCAACCCCACTAGCATCACACATCACCTCAAATGACTTACTCCAATATGGGGAAATAATAATGGGCGCAAAAACAAATTTCTCTTCAACTCACCAAATTCCTTAAGACAGGATTCATCAAAATAAAGTTTACAATCTTTCTCAACTAACTTGCACAGAGGATGTGCAATTTTTGAAAAATCCTTGATGAACCTCCTGTAGAAACCCGCATGCCCAAGGAAACTCCTCATACCTTTTACAGAGATGGGTGGAGGAAGTCTCTCTATCACCTCGACTTTAGCTCGATCAACCTCTATACCCTTCTCTGAGATGCGATGTCCCAATACAATACCCTCTTTCACCATAAAGTGGCATTTTCCCCAATTTAGCACAAGGTTGCAATCTTTACATCTTTTGAGAACTTCGGACAAGTGATTCAAACAATGATCAAACGAGTCACCAACAACAGAAAAATCATCCATAAATACCTCAATGTTTTCCTCCACCATATCAGAGAATATGGAAATCATACATCTCTGAAAAGTAGCCAGTGCATTACACAACCCGAAGGGCTCTTGAACATGAAAGTTCCATAAGGACAAGTAAAAGTAGTTTTCTCTTGATCTTCTTGTGCAATAGAGATTTGATTGTAACCCGAATAACCATCAAGAAAACTATTCAACCCCTTTACTGCAAGCCTATCCAACATCTGATCCATAATGGGCATAGGAAAATGGTCCTATCTCAGTCCATGCATTCAATTTCCGGTAATCCATACACACTTTCCATCCGGTCACCGACCTCATTGAACAAGCTTATTTTTCTCATTAGGAAACACAATCATTCCCCCTTTATTGGGCACGCACTGAACAGGGCATACCCAACTACTATCAACGATCGGATATATGACTTCGGCATCCAACCACTTAATAATTTCCTTCTTCACTACCTCTTGCATAGGTGGATTTAAACGTCTCTTGTGCTCAATACTGGGCTTATGATCGGGCATGAGTTGGATTTTATGTGAACAAATACCGTATCTGCAATTGTCCACCCAATAGCTTTATTGTACCTCGTTAACACTTCAACCAAACATTCTACTTGTTGCATATTCAAATCTGATACAATAATTACCGGCAAAATGTCACCTTTTACCAAGAATACATACCTCAGATGAGGTGGTAGAGCCTTAAGCTCCAATTTTGGAGCCTCCTCAATAGATGTTTCACGGGTGGAGACTCGCGATGCTTCATCTTTAAATCCAATTTCTTTGGTTTGAACCAAACATCACCTCGATCAAGTGCCTCAACCAATGACCCATACTCTTCAATACAGTCACTGTCAAAATTTATGATCACTGCCACTAGTGCCTCAACATCGAGACGCTCTTTTATTTGTACCTCAGACGAACTCTCAACCTTGTAGGATATCGCAGATACCGATTGGAGCTCACCATTCTGCCTCATCTGCCCTTTCTCCATATCAACTAAGGCACAACCGATAGCAAGGAACGGCCTCCCAAGAATAATAGGCACCTCAATGTCCACCTCACAATCAAGGATCACAAAATCGGTCGGAAAAATAAATGACTCCACTTTTACTAGCACATCATGAAGTATCCTAATGGGCCTCTTCGTCGTTCGATCGGCCATCAGTAGCCGCATAACAATGGGCTTTGGGTCACTTAAACCCAACTTCTTTTAAATAGAGAGAGGCATGCGATTTATGCTTGCCCCAAGATCACATAATGCTTTAGCAAAGTGTAACAACCCGATTGTACATGAAATAGTGAAAGCACCCGAATCTTCTTTCTTTTGCACAAGAGAACTTGTAGCAATAGCACTATAGTGTTGCATCCGATCATCATCCTCAAAACTAACCGACCTCTTCTTAGTGACCATATCTTTCATGAACTTGGTGTAACCAGGAATTTTGTTTAAGAGCATCTATCAAAGGGACATTGATGGAAAGCTGTTTCAACATAGTAATAAAACGCCGGTATTTATCATCTTCGGTCTTTTTCACCAATCTTTGCAGAAATGGAGGTGGTGGTCTAGGAATAGAGGTCACTTTTTGGGGTGTCTTAGCTTCTTTACCCGATTTATCTACCAACTCACCATTAACTTCCTCTACCTCATCATTACCTCTCTTCTCATATTTGACGCCAGACGGCATAGGTGGATCCATGGTCTGCTTACCCCCTCGAGTAGTGACTGCCATACAATGTCCATCATTTTTTGGATTCTGGACAGTATTTCTAGGAAGAGTACCCGGTTGGCGCGAGTTCACAGTAGAAGACAATTGAGCCATTTGCGACTCAAGATGCATGATTGAGATTGCATGTGCATCCACCCTTTTCCCAATATTTGCTAAATCACCTCTCAACTCTTTGGCGTGCTCATCACTAGCACCAAGCCTCCTCCTCATCTTCTGCAACATATCCTCAACTCGCGCCATACTACCTCCACCATCTTTAGGAGCAACTTCCCGATTTTGAGGTGGAACATAGGGCCCACTCCGATCATTTCTGTTACCATAATTATCCCGGTTGAAGTTGTTGTCACGTTTGTAGTTTCCATCTCGAACATAGTGACCCTCTCGGTTGTAATTTCCATAGTTCCAACCCTTATTTCCTTGACCTTGGCGCCAATTTTCCTGATTGGAGCCTTGGGAGTTCGGCTGGAAACCCCCCCGTCTGCTCATTCACTGCATAAGAATCGTGTTCATAGTAGTACTCATTAACTGGTTGTAGTGGTTTAGCCAAATAGTTCACCGCATTTACCTTTTCTGCATCCCCGGTGACTTGTTTTAACACCAACCCAAGCTCAGTTCTCATTTGAGCCATCTCTTCACGAATCTCATCTGCAGCTGGGTTATGTGAAGCTTGCACTGCAAAAGTGTTTGTCCCAGTATCCGACTTCCTAGTGATCCAAGCTTTATTATTTCAGGAGATTTTCTATAACTTCTCAGCGATCTCTGCATAAGTACACTCCCCATAAGAACCACCAGCAATCATATCAAGTACTGCTTTATTATTATCATCTTGCCCCCAATAGAAGTACACTTTCAGTGACTCATCATCAATGTGGTGGTTTGGGACACTTCTCAAGAATGAGGTGAACCTATCCCAAGAACTGCGTACTGACTCCCCTGGTAATGCCACAAAGTTGTTCACCCTATCTTTGTGGTTTAGCTTTTTAGAAACCGGGTAATACCTTGCTAGGGACACATCCCTCAACTGCTCCCAAGTATAGATTGAATTGTAGAGCAACTCAGTAAACCAAATTGCGGCATCCTCTATTAGTGAGAGAGGGAATAACTTTAATCCAATTACATCCATGTTTAAGTCTGTCCTCCCTACACAACTCTTACATACCGACCTTAGTTTGGCGATGTGAGCATGTGGATCCTCATATGGTAGCCCTGAAAACAAACCTCTAGCGGTGAACATCTGCATCAAGCTACTAGTTACCACAAAAGTATGACCATGTGGTAGAAGAGGTAGGACAAGTGGACCTTCAGAGTCAGTGATATTAACAATTCCCCTATAGTACTTTTGAGGGAGTGGGGCCGGAGGTTGACTCCTCGGATTACCTTCACCAGGGTTATCAACAACCACTCGATTATGAGCATCAACCGGCGGGGGAAGTTGAGGGTTAAGCTCATCATCGAAATAAGCAAGATTGTTTTGAATATTCATTCTGCGAAGTGTGTGGTTTATTTCTGGATCAAGTGGAAGTATTTGTTCTCCTCGATGTACTTGGCATACACTAAAGCTAGATCTGCGAGAGACAAAAACTAAAAAAAAAGAAAAAGTAAAATCAGGAAATTATTGACTAAAACTCGGTAATGTGCTTAAAGTTAATCTAAAAGCCACTTTCCCCGGCAGCGGCGCCAAAATTTGATACGCTCAAATTATACTTCCCTAAATAAGTATAAGTGGTCGTATCATGTAAAGATCCCAAATGTTAGGTTGGGGTCATCTCACGAGGAAAATGGTTTAGACTTAACTTAATCTATGATTACTTCTATTTAGTCAAGTCTTTTCCGAAAACAAACAATTAATGAGGAGATTTTGTGTAAGAAAAGTAATTGATTAAGTCTAAGTAAACAAGTAGATAGTTCAAATATTTGATGTTTATCAAAAGATGAGAGAAACTAGGGTGTTAGCATTCCCCATAGGTTCATAACACAGTAACTATATCTATAACAACTCTAGCCTAGCATCTTGAATGCAAAGTGGTAAGTTATGTATCCCTAATTGCTTGATACGACAACTAGTGAATTTCACTCGGCACCTTGGTCTGGCTACGTGTGTGTACTTTACTAAACCTTACCTCTTACCTCATATTAAGAATCATACTCGATGTATGGCTTAGTTATTACTTCGCACCAATCGACACTAGCCTATTAGATAGTATATACTAAATCTACGTTGATAATTCTTTTCTTATTATATACCTCCTTGGTCCGTCAAGTAGCAACAAGACGAGTTTTAACGCGTGCACTCGTTAAAAAGACTTCTAAATGAAAGAATTATCAATACATTCAAGAAATTATTCGAGAATTATTATTTAGCTAGTTTTACTTTGTTAATTACCCATGGTTCCCACAACCCTAGTTGTGGATTTAGTTACCATGTTAATAATTATACAATTCATATTTATTAGACAAGAATTCATGTAATTACTTTGATGAGTTTGAAGAAAATCCAGAAAATCACTTGAATTCGAGAAAATAATGCAATAAATGATTTCGGAAAAAAAAGTATTTTCCAAAACCCAATATTCAATAACCAATATTAAATTAGAAAATAACCAAGATTCTAACCCAAAAAATGAGGTTTTTGGTCTTATTTATAATAAAAGAATCCTAAACATAAAGGGAAACCTAAATAAGGAAAATCTGTCCAAAAATGCGTCTCGCGTCGACGACCTGACCGACGGACCGTCGACACCTCCGTCGGTCTATTCTTCAACTCTATTTTTAGCTGCTTTCTTCTCCAACTCTCTGTTACCATCGACGGACCAAGACGATGGTCCATTGAAAGGACGACGGTCCGTCGATGGCCTTCGTTGCTCCACACTTAGAATCTTTTCAAATCGGGTACTGGGGCTACATTCTGTTAACACCAATAGATCACCAGGAGGGTCTGTCGATGAGATGACGGACCGTCATGCCTTTCATAGCTTCACACTTAGTCAGAATTCCCTGATATTTCCTTGGCAGCACAACATATTCATGGAGATGGTTGCCACCTACGGACCGTCGATGACTCCGCAGGTCATCTTCTGCAATTTTTAGCACATCTTCAGCGTTTTCATTTGGATAGTTTTTCCTGCAAACACAAAGAAAAAGACATTAAAACTACTTTAAAGAGGCCTACACACTAAACTTAAGGAAAAAACATTGAAAGTACCGTGAAACCACAATACATCAAATATCAACAATGAGAAAGTTCATCATATGCATACCGTGTACCATTATAAGCATATTCATACATAAGAACATCCTCCTAAGACTTCCTTCAAGGCTAACTAGTGCAATGTTTAGGTAGAGTCTCATGCCCCTATCTAGACTAAGCTAAACCCCTTAGGTTATCCTAGTTAGAGTTTATTTCTTTAATTCATTTTACCTTTTGGGAACTTCTTTCCTTAACCGACATAGAACACATGAGCTACCGTGGAATCCGGTGTCATGGAACCCTACACTGAAGGAAGGCGGACTACTTGCCAAGGTAGTACCAAAATATGAACATAGCAATTACGTAGATCCACTAGCTAGTATTCCTATGGGGGCAACATAGTTCAAGAACTAGGAGATATAGTTTAGACCCTCTTTATGCTACATGCATTGTAGTATCCAATCCCAACAGTAAATTAGTGATCCTACCTTCCCTATGTGGTAAGGGACACTCCTCACTCTAGTTCACTCGGTGCTAAGCTAGAGTCCCTTTTGTTATGTCTTTAGTGCCTTTATTAATTATCATAGCTTAATGTAGGTCATAGGGTCTATCCCTTGTATAACCATCATCATCATCTTAGCTCAATAATAATTGCATAAGTATAGTCCTTTCATTACAATTCATAAAAGTGAGGTTGAAACATTTACATATCACTTCATCATAAGAGACATTGGTAAATCATTCACCATCCTTATAACATGTACATCTTATCCAACACCTCACAAACCATAGTCAATACATTTCAATTAAACATCATAAAAACCCTATAAATCCTAATACAAAGCATACTCCAATACAACATCATGATTTAATCACAATTTAACCATAGTTGAAGTAAAGAGTAGGGATCACAAGACTTACCAAGTCTCTTTCTTAATTCATCATCAAGATCTTACCATGAACTCTTAATTCAACCCAATTAGGGTTTATTATCATCATATAACCATAACAAACATGATAACAAGGCTAATTGAATCACTACATCATAATCCAATACTAGTTCATAGCTTAAGATAATATACTTAGGTCAATTCACAACATACTTCATAACCTAGATCAGCTTCTCAAGAACTAGCATGATAGGACTATAATTCATCCTAATTTAGTCATTATTGATACAAAAACATCATAGGATAGTATTCAACCAATACCCAATTTAATTGAACCAATATTACTCAATTCACATCAAGATCACAACCTAGGGTTAAGGGGAATATGCCATCTTCTATAAACTAGACCAATTCATCAAGATATAACATAATTAGTTAAAATAAATGTTATTATATTCATAATATTCAAAACAAATCATGAAAAAATCAATTCATAACATCAATTTCGAGATTGGAAAAGACCCACTTGAAAACCCGACTTTTGAAATCAATTTGATGGAACCCTTTGAGGAAAGAGGTCTCAAAGGTGAAAGATATCCCATACCTTATTAATTGATGAAGATTGATGGAAGAAATTGACTCTTTGCATCCCTTGAACCCACCTCTAGCTTGGTCTTCAATGGGGATTTCTTTGGGGAAAGAGAAAGAAGAGAGAAGGAAGAGAGTTTTGGGTTTGGGAATTATGAGAGTTTAGGTTAGGCTAATTAGTTTAGGAATTTATGTAGGGGGTTAAATAACTTAATTAGACCTAATGTAAACCCTAATTAAACTCCTAACTAATACTACTAATTAATTAACTTAAGTGAAAACATATAATGAAAACCAGTCATCACAGATGACACCACAATCAACGGATCGTGGGTCAATCGACGATCACTGCCCCTTCCGTGCTGCACATCCGTTGGTGAGTTCAGAGACTATTCAAAATGACTCTTCCAATATTATGGATAAGTTTCCATGTACGGTGTCCATCTACGCCCCGTCGATTGACACACGCCCCGTCGATGGTACTCGTCTGTGCACACTGCCTTGGGTAGTCCTTTGACCCCAAAAATGTAAGGGTCCTCCTCAAGGGCCCTTAGTTAGTCCTTGGGGAGTTGTGATCGGACGTTTAGACTATGAATTAACTCTAATACATTTTATACACTCTTCCATCATTTTCATCATTTTTCGACTCCTAAAAGCTAATCAAATAGGCTAAGGCACACTAGTACCTCATTGAACTAGTTTCTGACTTCGTGAACGTTCTTGGACGTTTTGACTTCTAAACCTCATAAATGACTTATATTCATTAAAATTGACCTTAAAATAGTGTCTAAACCTTTTGACACTCATGTTAGGCTCTAGGACACGACTTAGATTTTTGAAGTGTTACATAGGTTCACGACATGTTACTTGTAATGTTCATTCTGAGGATATATGTGAACTTGATGCTTATTTGAAAGTATGTATGGCAAGTGATGAACTTTAGTTGATTAAAATGGCTTCGAGAATGAAAGAAAAGTTCAAGAAATATTGGGGTACTCCTGAAAAGATGAAGAAGATGTTTTTTATTGCTTTTGTTTTGGATCATTGCAATAAATTTTTGTATGTTAGTTTTGCTCTTGAAGAATTATCTGGGGAAGAAAAGGGAAATATAGTGAATAAGAAAGTGGAGGCTTACTTGATGGATTTGTTTGCTATATATGTAAGTAAGTATGGAAAAGGTTCTAAAAATCAACCATCTTCATCCGATTCTTCTACTTGTGGTATTTCTCAAAATGTGTCCAAAATTCTTTGAGAACTAAGTTGTACATAAAGAAACAAAAGCAAGATTCTGGAAGTTTAGGTGTTAAATCTGAGTTGGATATATATCTTCTTGAAGACCAAGACCTTGAATCTGATGATTTTGATATTTTGATTTGGTGGAAAGTTAATTCTCCTAGATTTTCTATACTTTCACATTTGGCTCGAGATTTATTGGTTATTCCTATGTCAATTGTGTCACCGTAATGTGCATTCAGTATTGGTGGTCGTATTCTTGATCCCTTTAGAAGTTCATTGACTCCCAAATGTGTGTAATGCCTTATTTGTGTCCAAGATTGGCTTAGACAAGAAACTAAGCCTATTTGTGTTAAAGAAAGTTTGGAGTTCCTTAAAAAAATTGAACTTGGTAAGACTTTTATTTTTTATTTGTTTTACGAATAAAAAAATACTTATTGTGTTGTATCTTGTATGAAATATTTGTTTTCTTATTTATAGAGATGACAAATAGTGAAAGAAACTCTTCCATTGTTGATCTATGATTGAGTTGCAAGCGGTGAGTTCAATACGTCATTTATATAATCATAACATTTTTTAATCTTAAAAGTAGTATTCTAACATATAATTTTATCTTAAAAAGTCCAAGAGTCAAGACAATGAAGAAAGACGTAAAGTACTAAGATTTTACCCCAAATTGCTCATTTCTCTCTCTTTCCTTTTTCACTATTTTCCTTGTTCAAGAAAATCAACTCTTCTAATTTCTTACACTTTTTTCATTAAATCTCACAATTAATTCAATAGATTTTCACCATTAATAAAGGTAAATTCGAAGTCAACAAGTATTTTGTGAGATTTCTTGTGATTTTGTTTTCATACTCACTAAGTATTTTGTATTTTTAATTTTCCGTTTTTTAAACATTATTGTTCATTTTTTGTGAGTTTGTTTTCAGATTTCCCTCTTTTATGTATATTGAATTTTTTGTCTTTTAAACACCATTGTTTGATTTTTTTGTGATTTTGTTTTTATATTTGGATCTAGTATAGTGTACTAATTTACATAAACATACATACATCATATATAATTTGTTTTTTTGTACATTTATATTTGATAATTTCAAATTTTGCTCATAGAGTTACTGTTAGAATTATGATAAAAATATTCTAATTAATTGTATATATGACCTTTTGTTAAGTGTATATTTAGTTCCTACTTATAGTTAGTTAGTTTCCTTAATTATAGTCTTGTATTGATTATATATAAACCATTGATATCAACGAAATAAGGCAAGATATAAAATCTTTCATGGTATCAGATTTCTAAGGAAGAACACTTCCACTTTCTCTTCAACACCATTGTCCTCCCCTCTCTTCTTCTTCGTCTCTTTTCTATCATCATCATGTCAGACTCAAAATCTTTCTTTCACCATTCTCTTGTTATATCCAACATCAAGAGCGATCAAGAACCATGTACCCATCGCTCTTGAGATGGAGAACATCTAATATTCCACATGGAGGAACTATTTAAGATTCACGCGATCCCATCGATTTCTTGACCATATTATTCCTCCGGCAAAGGGCAAGAAGAATCTGCCAAAAACAGATGAGGATAAAGAGCTTTGGTTTACTATTGATGCTACCATTCTACATTGTATATACGTCATTATATCTCATTATATTCTCCATACGATTCTTAAGCCAAACACCATGGTAATGGAGACTTCAAATAGATTGTGTGACATATTCAAAGATAACAAACACTCTCGTGCCGTCACCCTTGAGTACAATTTCATTCATGTGAACATGAAAGATTTTCCAAGTGTCTCCGCCTATTGTCAGCACCTCAAATCTTTTTCAGACCAACTCAAGAATGTCAACTTTCCCCTTGATAACAATAGACTAGTTCTTCAACTAGTTTCTTGCCTCATCGAACCCTATAAAGGTGTGGACACTCTAATTCGCCAACGTGATACTTTACCCCAATTTTATCATGCCCGTTCGATGCTCACTCATGAAGAGGTCGTCCTTGCTAAGAAGGAGACACATAGATCATCATTAGCCATGGTGGCTTGTGATTCGAATGGCTCGCATGATATTGTTGATCATTCCTCTTCACACCGCAATACTAATGGTGGGAAGAGAAATAATACCGCAACAATAATCGCAACAACAATGGTGGTCGTGGAGGCAGCAAAGGTGGTAGTAGCGGTGGGGGTAAGGCTGGAGGTGGTGGTTAGATGGGAGGCGGAAACAGCCGCGGTGGAAGACAACAGCCAGAAGTTCAGCAGACGTCGACCGATTCTCTGTATTCTGGAGGTCAATTGTGTGCTTGGATGGCACCTTGGGCTCCCTAGGCTATAACTCCTTGTCCATATCCATCAAATTCGGCCAGGCCCAATTACGGACAATAATCGAAACAGCAGTCTGTTATACTAGGGCCCAGACTGCAGCAGGCCTACACGGTAGCGCAAACTCCAACCGACGTTGAAGCCGCAATGCACACTCCCGCATCACTCCTCCGAATACAAATTGGTACATGGACACTGGTGCTACTTCTCACATGACATCCGCACAAGGTAACCTCACGTCTTGTTTTAATATGAGCAATAAACGTGGTATAAAAGTTGGTAATGGTCAATCATTTCCAATTCATGGTTATGGTCACACTAAATTATCTTCGTTGTGTCCTCCCTCACAATTAAACAATGTAATTCATGCCCCTCACTAATTTGGTGTCAATTAGAAAATTTACAACTGATAAACCTGTCTCTGTTGAATTTGATATGTGTGGGTTTTTTTTTGAAGAATTTTCAGAAGGGGAGACCGGTAATGAGGTGTGAAAGTCGGGGCGAGATGTATTCCATCACTACTCCAGTCACTTCTCTATCTACTTTTGCCGCTTTGGCACCATCCATTTGGCATGATCATTTGGGTCACTCGGGAGCACCTGTTTTAACTCTTTTAGGAATAATAAATTGATTGAATGTAATCAAATTAAAGACTCTCGTATTTGTCATTCTTATCCTCTGGGAAAACATGTTAATTTGTCATTTTATCCTTCAAATTCTCGCGCTATTATGCCATTTGATATTATCCATAGTGATCTTTGGACATCACTTGTTTTGAGTTCATCGGGTTATCAATATTATGTCTAGTTTGTGGATGATTATTCAAAACTTTTGTGGAATTTTCCTATACTCACAAATCACAAACGTTTTCCACATTTTTGAGTTTCAATACCTTTATTCGAAGCCAATTTGAGAGAGGCATAAAAAATATACAATGCGATAATGACTCGGAAATTGATAGTGTCCCCTTTTGGGATTTTTGTAAAGCAAATGTTATTTTTTTTCGTCTTTCATGTCCTCATACATCCCCACAATATGGGAAGGATGAAAGACAAATCCATACGATCAATAACATTGTACGTACCTTATTGGCCCATGCTTCCCTTGTTCTTTCCTTTTGGCATCATGCTTTGCAAATGGCAACTTACCTTCTCAATATCCTTCCTCATAAGCTTTTAAATTATCAATCTGCTCTTCGCATTCTTTATCAAAGAAATCCATCTTATTCTCATTTTCGGGTGTTTGGGTGTTTATGTTATCCTCTTATTCCCTCTATAATAATAAACAAACTTTATACCTGGTCGACTCCTTGTGTTTTTTTGGGTATCCTTCAAATCATCGTGGGTATAAATTCTTTGAGTTATGATCTAGAAAAATCATCATTATCTGTCACATAATATTTGATGAGACGCACTTTCCCTTTGCAAAGTCTAGTACTCCTCAAAGTCACACTTATGGGTTTCTAGAGGATGGGCCATCTCCCTACCTGGTCCATCATTTCACTACCTCTCCTAACCCACAAGTTTCACCTATTCCTAACACAACCACAACCACCTCACCCAGCCTAGAAAGTGGTTCTGACGTGCCTAGCGGGCAGCACGACCTTCCCCAATCGAATGTACCAAGCCCATCTACTCCTTTCACTCTCCTATCCAACTCTTTCCTTGCCCTACTCCAATATCTCCCTCACGTCTGCCAATGAGTCCGGTTACTCAGAGTCAGCATGGTATTTCGAAGCCTAATTAAGAAGTATTTAAACCTTCTTACATCAATGTCTAAATCCACCCTACCTCGTAACCCTGTGTTTGCTCTTCGTGACTTGAATTGGAAAGTGGCTATGGATGATGAATAATGCTCTAATTGAAAATAAGACTTGGGAGTTGGTGCCCCGTCCTCCAAATGCTAATGTAATTCTGTCTATGTGGATTTTTGCTTATAAAGAAAGATCGATGGTTCATTTGAGAGGCATAAAGCCCGTCTCGTAGGTTATGGTAAAACTCAACAGGTTGGCGTGGATTGTGGTGAGACATTTAGTCTAGTCCTCATACCGGCGACTAGTTGCACGGTTCTCAGTTTGTCTCTCTCTAAGGCCTGCCAGATTCATCAACTCGACGTCAAAAATTCCTTCCTACATGGGGAACTCAAGGAGACTGTTTACATGTATCAACCTTTAGGGGTACCGAGATCTTGATCGCCCTAATCATGTGTGTTTGCTGAAGAAATCTCTCTATGGGCTCAAACATGCTCCAAGGGCTTGGTATAAGAGGTTTGCTGACTATGTCCATGCTCTTGGTTTTTCTCAGTACTTCAGATCATTCGTTGTTCATTTATCATCGAGGTACTTCTATGGCTTACTTTTTATTCTATGTCATGATATCATTTTGACTGCTTCCTCAGATATGCTCCGTCAGTTTATTATCTCTCTTCTTAGCACGGAATTTGCTATGAAGGACATTGGCCATTCGAGTTATTTTCTGGACGTTGCAGTCACTCATCATGTAGGTGGTCTATTTTTATCACAAAATAAATATGCTACAAAGATCATTGAACAAGCAGGCATGTCATCGTGTAAGGCATCTGTAACTCTAGTTGATACAAAACCGAAGCTCGATACTACTATGAGCAAACCGTTTAAGAATCCATCTCTTCATAGGAGTCTTCCCGGAGAACTTCAGTACCTTACATTCACAAGACCCGATGTTACATATGTAGTACAACAGGTATGTTTATTCATGCATTACATAAGGAGGAACACATGCACGCACTTAAGCACATTTTGCGCTACATACACGGTACTATGGATTTCAATATTCACATGTTTGCTTCATCCACATCCACTTTCAATTTGTATACTGATGTAGATTGGGGTGGATGCCCGGACACACGATGTTCAACGTCGGGTTATGTTGTGTCCAAAATTGCATGCAAGTGCACGTGATCACTCAAGTAGTAAATAGACTTTTTTGAATCTAATGTTCATACCCAAGGGACTTTAAATCAGAGAATATCAATTTACAATGACTATATAAGTTCACTCAAGCGTTAATTAGATTGAGAAATTTGATTAACTATTGTTCCAAGCTTAACAAGAATTAGCTACTAAAACTGAACGATATTAATAAAAGAAACTTCAAACGTTGGAGAGATATCCCAGGTTGTAGCATAACTCGAATTCCGATTCAATGTGTTTCTGTTCCAAGGTGCACGAGGTTGATTTATTGCGGGTTGGCAATGTTCAATTTACGATCATAATATTTTGAGTTCGAATCGTACCACTATTGACAACCTAACTGCATCATCAAGAGGGGTTACGTATGAATCAACAACAGTGCACTGAGTACTCATCTTGCATTTTAATCAAATGTGGTGCATAGGTATAAAGTGATCCTATACACAAAACAATCTAGAGCTTCCTCTAGAATGACACACCTCTTGCATTCTTTTATCTATCCATCCATTCATCTTTCGAGTTCAAGAGTGGACACTAAATATTTTCTAATATTGATCAAGCATTAAAATAAAGAAATGAGAATGCAAGCACAAAATAGACATAACCCTTTTCATACAAGGAAAAAATTCACATTAAACCATCATTCATAGCCACAACCCTAGGACACGGGAGTTTAGCTACCCATAATAGAAAATAACAAGATAAAATGTATTAGAATCGTACAAGCCTTTACCAGGATGAGGAGGAGAAGAAAAACCCTGGAATTTAGCACCAAAATTTCCCTAAACTTCAGCTCTCATTTTTTACGAAAGTGTAGTGTGCAATAAAAGACACTTAAGCTATTTATAGTCCAAAATAAATACGTGGGACGATTTTCTTGTCCAGGTCCGCGACGCGGACGTGTTCCCTCGCTAAATTCTGCTTATAAGGGGAACACCCTCCACGACGCGTCTCTATTGCGGACTCCCTGTTATGGGGAGTTCCTTTTCTGCATAGGAGGACTGCCTCCGCGATGCGCCCACAACGCGAACTTCCCTGTTATGGGGAGTTCCTTTTCTGCATAGGAGGACTGCCTCCGCGATGCGCCCACAACGCGAACTTCCATCCTTTTCTTTGACATCGTATGCCCAAACACAATCCCTTCTTTTTCTATAAAATGACATTTTTCTCAGTTAAGGACGAGATTTGTTTCTTCGCAACTAGTTAAGACCCTGTCCAAATTCTCCAAGCACCTATCAAAAGACTCCCCAAACACCGAGAAATCATCCATGAATGTCTCCACAAAATCCTCAACCATATCATGGAAAATAGATATCATGCATCTTTGGAAAGTAATTGGAGCATTGCATAACCCAAACGACATCCTCTTGAACGCATATGTACCATAAGGGCAAGTGAAAGTGGTTTTCTCTTGATCTTGTGGCGTAATCAAAATTTGGTTGTAACCGGAATAGCCATCCAGAAATCAATAATATTTTTTCCCAGCCAAATGATCCAATATTTGATCAATGAAAAGGACAGGGTAATGATCCTTCCTGGTGGCTTCATTCAATTTCCTGTAATCCATGCACATTCTACGTCTAGTGAGTGTCCTGGTTGGGATCAACTCATTTTTTGTCATTAGTAATCACCTTCATGCCTTCCTTTTTTGGTACACATTGCACTGGACTAACCCACTTGCTGTTCGAAATTGTGTAGACAATACCCGCATATAGCCATTTGATCACCTCCTTGCACACCACATGCTTCATTATTGGGTTTAGCCTTTGTTGAGATTGCACAATTGACTTGTGCCCCCAACAAAAAGGATTACCCGTAAAGTATCATTTGCACTTAAGAATGCATACCTGAGGTGAGAAGGGAGAGACTTTAATTCCTGCTTTGGTGCTTCCTCAATCGAAGGTTTAGGAGGTGGTACCAAGACTTTATTCAATGGTTACACAAACTTGCGAAGCATACTCACATTTGGACATTGAGGACATCATCCATCTCTTGGGCTTCAACATCTCCCTCAATGTCTTTCCTAATCAGCACTTTTTCTAAAGGTTCCTTGTCCTCGACAAATTTGGTTGTCACTTCATTTTCAAAGACTATGATTGCCGATAACTCTTCATATATAGCGGGCAAATTCATCGCTTTGTAAACATCAAAGACCTTGACCTTATCATGAGCTCTCATTGTTAGCCTACTGGTTGCCACATCAATTAATGCTCTTCCCGTAGCTAGAAATGGTCGTCCCAAAATAAATTGGACCTCGGGGTCAGGCTCAAAATCCAGAATGACAAAGTGCACGGGGAAAATTAGAGTTCTCACTTGAACCGAGACATCTTCGATAACACCATCTTGCCTCGAAACAGAATGATCAACTTATTGCAACATGATGGTCGTTGGTTTAGGCCTTCCTAGTTCCAATTTAAGAAACATGGAAGTAGGCATCAAATTAATACTTGCACCTAGATGCATAAGCCTCTTGCCTCCACGCATTTGCCAATTTTTATTTGTACCGTGAAACTCCCCAGATCTTTTAATTCGATTGGGAGCCTATTTTGGATTCGAGAACTACACTCCTCAGTAAATGCAACTGTTGCATACTCGGTCAATCGACTCTTATTTCCACCACCTCTTTAAATGCCCTACAACACATCAATCAAGGGCAAGTTAACATGTACCTGCTTGAGTAATTCAATGAACTTACCAAAACACTCCTCCTCCTTTTTCTTTTTGAATTTCTATGGAAAAGAAGGCGATGGTTTTGTTTTTGGTTCCTCATTCACCCTTTGTTTGTTAGATTCTGCTTCCTCTACATGTTTTCCTCTTTCTTCAACCACTTTTTTCCTTAGATGCCAAATCCTCCAATGGGCGCCACTCCGAGTGCTCACCACATTTAGTTGTTTCGTGTTGGAGTCGGTGTTTCCCTGCAATCCCCCTTGTAGTCGGGAGTTTTGGGAACTAGCAAATTTCCCAAATTGTTTCTCCAAATTTTGCGTTGCCAATCGATTTTTTCGGACATCAGCCGCCAATTTAGCTTGATACGCCATCATTTTTTTAAGCATATCTTTCACACTCATATCACCTTGTTTGGCACCCTGCTGATTACCTTGAGTTCTTTGTTGGTTTCTAGGCTTGGTTGATGGTATTGTTGTCCATTGCTCTGTGGTATGTATTAGTTCTGTCGTTGTGGTTGGCTCTGATTTCCACCCCATGAAAAGTTTGGGTGATTTCGCCAGCTTGAGTTATAAGCATTTCCATAGCTTTGGTAATTCCCTCCTCGCTGAACATTCCCTACAAAATGAACAGATTCTGGGTTTGCTCCACATACCTCAGCACTATGATATCCACCTCCACATACTTCACACCGAGCTTGTTGTTCGTGAAACATATTGATTTGGGCTTCTTGTTTTCCTATTGACATGTTGCTGAAATGAGTGTTCATCATATTCTGCATTGACGCAATCTGCGTGGACAAAGTTGGACTGCATACATCTCTAAAACTCCGGCAGTCTTCTGTATGTTCGGTTTCACTCCTCCGCCATTCCACTTAGGATTACCTTGTGAAATTCGATTTAATAATGTAAACAACTCAGCATATGTCTTCTTCAAAGCCTGTCCACCTGCAGCAGAATCAAGTAAATTTTTTATATTTGGTTCCAACCTCTCAATGAAGGTTTGGACCAACATATCGTTAGCTTGATGATGATGTGGGAAACTTAATAGTAGATACTTAAACCTATCCGATGCTTGGTACAAATTCTCCCCTCTTTTCTGTCGGAAGATCAGTATGTCTTTTCTCAATTTCGTTGTCTTACCGGATGGGAAGAACCGTATCAAGAATTTCTGGGCAAGATCACCCCAAGTTGTTATGGAATTTGCGGTCTTAGAAATCAACCATTTTTTTTGCTTCCCCAAGCAGAGAAAAGGGAAATAATGTAAGCCACACATAATTAGAGTCCACTCCGGCTGGAGTGTAAGTGTCACTAATCTCGAGGGAAATTCTGTATATGCACTCGGGGATCCTCATGAAATAGACTAGTGAACTGCCCATTTGTGTGCAATAATTGCACTATGTTCTGCTTCAATTCAAACCTCCCACCTATTGCGGGTTTAAGAATACTTGATATAACATTGGTGGTTTATAGGATTGCCACATCCCTCACCTTCATTTCTACGATCATCACCGTTGGCTCTTGGTCTTCTATCTCTTGTGGGGGGTTTAGGTTCCCTGACAACACGAGGATCGAGACGATTTCACCTTCTTTGCCTTTTCTGATAATGAACAAATCTCTCCGGATCATATAGAGGCTCTACCAAACCTTGGTTGTTTTCCAATGCGAAAACCTAACACAGCCAACACAAAAGAGAGGCCAAGATCAAGTTTTCAACACTTGTAGCAAAACTTAGACACTCCAAAACTAGTTATATGTCGATTTAGAAGTCCCCAACAGCAGAGCCAAAAATTTGTTGCATCCAAAATAGCACGCAAGTGCATGTGGTCACTCAAGTAGTAAATAAACTCTTTCGAATCTAATGTTCGTACCCAAGGCACTTCAAATCAGAGAATACCAATTTACAATGACTATCTAAGTTCAGTCAAGCGTTAATTAGATTGAGAAATTTGATTAACTATTGTTTCAACCTTAAAAAGAATTAGTTACTATGACTGAAAGATTTTAACAAAGAAACCTTACACGTTGGAGAGACATCCCAGGGTTGTAGCATAACTCGAATTTCGGTTCAATGTGTTTCTGTTCCAAAGTGCACGAGGTTGATTTATTGCGGATTGTCAAGGTTCAATTTACAATCATAATCTTCTGACTTCGAATCGCCTACCACTATTGACAACCTAACTTCATCATCAAGCGGGGTTAGGTATGAATCAATAACAGTGCACGGAGTACTCATCTTGCATTTTAACAAAATGTGGTGCATATTAAAGCTATCCTATACACAAAACAGTCTAGAGCTTCCTCTAGAATGACACACCTCTTGCATTCTTCGGTCTATCCCTCCATTCATATTCCGGATTCAAGAATGGATACTAAATATATTCTAATGTTGATCAAGCATTAAAATAAAGAAATGAGAATGCAAGTACAAAATAGACACAACCCTTTTCATACAAGGAACAAATTCACGTTAAACCATCATTCATATCCACAACCCTAGGACAAGAAATTTTAGCTACCCATATTACAAAATAACAAGATAAAATATATTAGAATCATACAAGTCTTTACCAAGATGAAGGAGGAGAAGAAAAATCCTGGAATTTAGCACTAAAATTGCCCTAAACTTCAACTCCCGTTATTTAGAAAGTGTAGTGTGCAATAAAAGACACTTAAACTATTTATAGTCCAAAATATACACGTGGGACGATTTTCTTGTCCAGGTCCGCGATCCAGATATGTTCCCTCACTAAATTCTGCTTATAAGGGGAATCCCCTCCTCGACGCGACTCTATCGTGGAATCCCCTGTTATGGGAGTTCCTTTTTTGGATAGGAGGACTGCCTCCGCGACGCGGAGGTGCTTCTTGTTAGTGCAATCTTCTTCTTGGTTCTCATTTTTCACCACTTCTTCTTATGCTTTCCAACCTTTAATCCAGTGCCCAAATTCCGCTCCTTTTTCAATGATCTTCGGCCTGAAACATCTAATCATGTTGGTTAGAAAATGTGTAATCAAAACGACTCTAATCACTTGACTTAACCACCAAAAATTCCTCACTCGGCTATATGTATGGGATAAAGATGGTTGTTAGGCATATAAATACGCCTAAGATTAGGTTACTGTTTCTTTCAGGGTGATAACTTGATATCCTGGTCCGCTAAACGTCAGGCTACTTTATCCTGTTCTAGTGCAGAGGAAGAATATTGAGGGGTTGCCAATATGGTTTCTGAGTCATGTTGGTTGTGAAATTTGCTTCTGGAACTTCATTGTCGTATGCAACAGGCTACATTGGTGTATTGTGATAATGTAAGTGCAATATATGTTGGTGGTAATACTTTTCAACATCAACGCACTAAGCACAATGAAATGAATAAACATTTTGTATGGGTAAAAGGTGACTCGCGGCCAAGTTCAAGTGTTACATGTCCCCTTGCGTTATCATATTGCAGACATATTCACCAAGGGTCTTCCGTTGGTGTTATTTGAGGATTTTTGGGGGGGTGTTATAATATATGATTGTGGGAGTGTGTTAGAATATATGATAAATATATTTTGGTTCATTGTATATACCTTTGTTAGGTGTATATTTAGTTCCTACTTATAGCTAGTTCGGTTCCTTAATTATAGTCTTATATTGATTGTATATAAACCATTGATATCAATGAAATAATGCACAAGTGAATGCGGATTCAAATCCAGGTTTGATGAAAAAAAAAAGAACATAGAAGAAGAAGAAGAAGAAGAAGAAGAAGAAGAAGAAGAAGAAGAAGAAGAAGAAGAAAGAGAGAGTTAGAGAAGAAAGTTGTAAACTTGTAGTCATATCAATTTGTGTGTGTCAATTGTTAATTTTTTACTCACCATTTGTATTTTTATTTAAAACAATGTATTTGTTTTTTAGTTTGTAGTCATTCAAATAGATATGTCAAATGATTTTGTATGTCTATGTATCCTATTTTTTTCACGTTAATTTGTATTATTTTCTTAGAATATTGTATTTTCCTCAACAGATTGTATTATTTTCACTATGTATGCATTTGTTTTTTAGAATCTTGTATCCCTATTTCTTCAACAGTCAATTTATATTTTTCTTAGAATAATTGTGTTACTTCTAACATGTATACTATTTTTTCAGACTATTTTTTCAGAATCTTGAATCCTTTCGTAAATCATATATATATATATATATATATA
>NC_028646.1:29875397-29882296 GCF_001406875.1 Solanum pennellii
GGAGAGGACTAAGACTAGCCTCTTAGCACTCGCCATTACATTAAATAGGTCAAAACGTACAGAAAAATTAAAACTTCTCATATATATATATATATATATATATATATATATATATATATAGTGGGATATAACAAGTAATATTTTTGTAATACATACAAAAAAATTATATATTTGGCGCTCGTGTAATACAATTTTGATCGCTGAGATACGATTTATAGTTTTCACTATAAAAGTAAAATATCAATTTTAATTTGAATGGTAAACTGAACACATAAAATGTAAAATTATTGATAGACAGTTATGATAACAAAGAAAATAAAAAAGAAAGTTGATCCAATCGAATGAGAAAGGAGATTTCTTTGAAATTATACTGGATGAGAATTTTAAGTTATATGTTATAAGATTGGATGACAGGATGATATCATCATAAGAAACTAAGTGATGTTTCGATTAGGGGGAGTATAATACAAGTTATACTCTTTTTTCCTCGAGATTTTGCCCCATTGGATTTTCGTGGATAGATTTTTAATGAGGCAACAAATAATGCATATGAAAAGATATGTATAACCTTTATCCTTCACTAGAATTTTTCCACAGAAATTTTTCTAGTAAGGTTTTAACGAGACACATTATCTAAGACATCTAAGGGGGAATGTTATAAATCCATTGAATTGTGTGGATTGTCTAGATATATTCAAGACTTGATTGTATTCACGTATGCATGTCTCCAAAGTGATAAAAACCCCTTGGATAACTATGTATCTACTAGTTTGTAACCTTTGAAAATAATATCTCAATACTATAAATAGAAATATCATCACCATTTGGAAGACACTTGAAAAGAAGAAAAATTGTATTATATCATTATGACTTTATGAACTTATACTTTATAACAAATTGAAAATTAAATGTATCAGATCACCTTGTCTACATTTAATTTAATATTATATATAGATTGTTACAAATGAAACGTCAAATCATATGTAAAATAATTACACTAGATTATTTGTATGGAAAAATTAAATCTACCCGTGCTCAACATAAGTCGTATCGCATCTAACAAATCGATGTGATAAATTCATCAAAAACTCCATTATGAAGTAAAAGAGAAATAAAATGAACTAAAGGAGAAGAAAACAAAAGTGAGTTCATTTAATAAATTCGTTGTTGGCCTCGTTGGCTTCATAGCTATCTTCTTCTCTCTTGTTCTTCTCCTCCTCTTCATGTTCAACTTCTTCTTCTTTGTATTTCTCTTCTCCACCAACTTTGTCAGTATCATTACAGTATTCAAGAGGAAAGCCGCTATCAAAGTAATTCTTTTTAACATCTTCTTTCTCTGAGCTAGAACTAGGCGGCATATCACCATAATTGTATATCACCATAGTCATGCTCTTTCCTATCTGAAGAAAAATCATCACCACCAGAAAAGACACCAGGATCAAGATTAGAATCATTACACAAAAAGTCTGACATGGTATTTATAATGAATATTTAAAAAATATTTTTTGCTAAGAATGAATTTTATTAAACCTACTTGTGCTCAGCATAAGGTAGGAAAGGTCATTGGTATAATGATAAAGAAATAATGATTTATAAGAAGTATATAATGAATATAACAAAATAACGCTCAAAAAAACTATTAAATCTCGCATAACTACATGCATTTCTAATACTTACATAACTAATTCATGTATTACTAATATTTGCATAACTCCAAACTACAATCAAATGACCCCTTACAGTAAATTTGATATGAAGGAAAATGTTTTCTTGAAAAAACAAGTAAATTTAGTTGTTGAATGAAAGATATTTTCCAAAAAACATCTTTTGTTTTTGACTTAAGACTAGACAATACTCTTTACGAATAATTTATGATTAGAAAATTAACCCAATAATTGATTTAGGACCCAACCTTGACACCTAAACTAGGACAAGATCGCGATGACCGTTTCAACATCCGACATGAGATTTGCCACCAAGACTTGGATAAATTTTTTTATATATATTTCAAACAATTTTTTTTAAAAAAAATAATTAAATTGACAGGGTTACCTGGGTGAAGAATGACGGGGATGGCGTAAAAAAAATTTAACTTTGAAATATTTCCCAAGCGTATTTTTTTGACAAGGTGACCTGGGTGGTGGATGGTGGTGTGGGGCAGGTGGCCTAGGTGGATGGTGGTGGTTGGAGGAGGGGGTTTGAGTAGGGGTACAAATATATTTGAAATTTTAAAAATAAGAAAATATAATTTAACTTTTTTATGGCGAGAGTTGGGTATGGCGTACAACGTATTGGGTAAGAAAAAAATATTTTACCTTAAATTTAAAGAAATTGAATTGATTTTCAAAACATTTAAGTCAACCAAACATGGGAGGTTCATTTACCAGTATGAGAAAAACAAACTTTCAAACAACAAACTAATGAGCTATATGGCCAGTTATATTTCATGGTAAACATGAATTACCTACAGAGAAGTGATTAGGTAAGAAGAAACCAAGTGCAAAGTAGACAAGTGGAGCATTGGTAGGGCAATTGTACATACTTACAGCAAAATTTATCAATAACAAACTACTTGTTAGGATTATATAACAGCTTGAGCTGTTGTATTCCTAGTGATATGGAGGAGTTGATTGAACACACAACTCTGACTCATCTCCTTCATCATCGTCGTCATCTGCTTCTACCCAGTTACTAGGATGGTGTTGAGAAGCATGACCTTCCAAATCCACCATGCCTGACATACAATTGGAGCAGCATAAGTTGAGTGGACAACAGAAACTAAATGTCCAGAGTAGGATCACGACTAACCTTGAGGTTCTTCCAAAGGATTCCTGTCCACAGAATGGAAGCTAATTGATACAGTCAAGAAAAGATACTTTCTTCTTGTAAGTAGAGTCATGAAGTAATTAGAATTTCACACTGATTTCCAAATTCACCATCAAAATCCAATATCTTGCTCATATAGATAATTTAGGTGATTGGAGCATGTATATATTGGAGCATGTATATATTGGTAGTTTCCTCAAGCTATTATGTCCACCCTTATTACTCTTAGGGTTTGTCTGGTTAATGAACTAATTAAACAAAGGTTTGTAATACATAAATTAATTTTTTTTTTGAGAAGGTCACAGTCAATACATGAATTGTTATGCAGTGATTATAATGCAGAGAATGATATCTGGTAAATAATAAAACAGATACTGTCAAACTTAAGCAGGATTGCAGTGATTGGGTACTTTAAGGATATTTTTGTCTTTTAGATACTTGTATCCTTGAAAGACTAATGTATATTACTATTCCACATTATATCCCACATAAAAATAATGCTACATACATTTCTGCATAAATCATGCATGTATTAGTATATGGGAGTTTAATATCAGAAACCAAGTGCTGCAAAAGTTTCTGAGAGTTCTACACCTGAAAACAAACATTGTACTTATTACGCAGAGTTCTGTATTGCAAATGAAATTGTATTCGATAAATGGAATTTCAAATAGGGTTTGTTTTTCTTGTGAGACCAACCCAATGACCACTTATTATAGGTAGATAATTACTCAGCATAGAAAGTTATCCACTGCAGCATGGAGTAATCATGTGGAAAATGCATAACAAAATGTGCAAGAAATTTGAAATATAGGTGACCTCTTGGATAGATACCTTCCCGTTACATTAGCTGCAATTACTTGATATAAAGGTTTCCCCCTTCCAAACCCCACACCTTACCCCACCACTCCTCCCAAAGAAAATACTACCATATCAATCTCAACCAGATATGAGAGTTCCTTGTCATATTTCATACATGTCAAGACTTATCAACACTCAAGGTTAGCCCAATAGTTTGGGACCAAAACCTCATGCTTCTTACCCCTCAATAGATTGTTAATTATGAACCTATAATTGAAACTTCTGCAAACCATAAGAACATAACATACCAGCTAGCTTTAACCACTTTGTTTATATATCTACAGGCAATGGTAGGTTTAAAGCTGGAGCACTAAAATTCATAACAATTTTTAAAGCAAAAAAAGTTCAGGATACTCATTAGGTATGTCAGACATATTTCTTCCAGCAGCTCCAGCTTTAGATATGTGTATCCCACCAATTTTCTGAATTTCCCTTAGCACATTATCGCTCTCGTTTCTTTCCTTTCCGTGTTCAGCATCATTACCACCTCTTGTTCTGCTTCCTATATAAAGTTGAATTTTCTTGAATTTATGAAAATTAAGTAAATATGTCGTACCAGTAAATAAGTTGTACCATCTAGTTCGGCAAATACTAACCTGAAAGATCAGACCAAATTCTGGTCTGATCAGATGGAAGCCCAGAATTCCCTTTTGACCTCTCCTGGACTGGGGCCTGTCTTCCATCATTAGCCTGCCCATAGGAAGTGCCAGCAGCTTGTGGATTTTCCGAGGAGCTTGCAGTGTTGAGCTGTGACATAAGCATGGTTGCAAGTACCAAAGTGGCATCAAAAGTTGAGTTGGAGCCATCGTCTAAACCAAATTTTGGAGCCATTAAAATTGGCCTGTCCATAAATTCAGGTATTATCAGAAGAAAATCTTATATAAAGCAAAAAACTTATGTCTAACACAGCAAAGAGATATAATGTATTGAAAAAGAAAAACATTTAAAATTCGAAGGTGATAACAATTGTAAGTTTAGCATGGTCTGTACACTAGATCCATGAAACATCAGCTTGTGACCCATGTTGTCAGGGAAGATGCCAAACGTATCTTTCACAACAATTGATTATTGACTGCAATTAATTTACACATACTAGCTAATTTGATTATGTTGCAAAAAAACATGCCTTTTGATGTTATTGCGTTCAACATTTTTTTTTTGGACAGATATCCTTAGTTGGCCATTTTACAAAAGTATGCAACCTAAATCATTAAGCTGTGAGAAAGAAAATTATTTTTGTTTCCTTCGGAAGCAGTTATCAACCATCCAAGCCAAAAAGTGCTGATGTGGAGGCAAATGTATGCAATATTTCCGGACTTCAAAATAGCTTTCTGTGCAGATATCCTAAAGTGCATAGTGTTCCTCTTGCTGAAGACAAGGACAGTTTAAAGAAAACAACAAGGAACTAATGTCAAAAAAACCAGAGTGTTTGATTATCTTACTCGCCAGCTTTATCAAAATAGAATTGTATGTCAACTTCACATCCCTCACAGAAAGAAAGGAAAGCCTGAAGAGAGAATTTGCAAAAACGAACAAAAGAGAGGTTCAGCAAACATTGAAGGACCTCCAGAAAACACACACGCTATTTTACCGCATCAAAGTTGTTATTACATGTCATCTAAGAAAGGCCTCAGAATTGAAAAGGCATTAACTGGATTAAAGAAGTCCCAGTCAAAGACATGAAAAATTACCTTCGATTCCTTCACTCCAAATGTCACATCCACAGGGTTCGTGATATGATTATACTGCACAAACTCTTCAGTGGGATCTATCCACAACTGAGTGTGTAGTGATGAATCATTTTCTACAAAGAAAGATTAACAGCTTAAAACCACCTGTAAACAAGCGACAGTAAAAAGAAAACAAAAAGTGGTTCACCCAGTCTACCTTTTGTTGGGTCTATATAACTTCTGAGCTCAACAGCTTTGCCTCCAATTTCAGTTGCAGTATCAGGAGGTAAGCAAGTTGGATTGGTAGCAATGATTGTGATCTCCTGGAGAGTTGTTTGGAAGTTTGACAATAACCTGTTCAGATCACGAGGCCTCACCACAAAGTTGCTTGGAAGCTTTCTCCTATCAAGGGATAAGTGTTGTATGTCAGGTTCAACATTGCAAGTGATCCAATAAGCTTTCCTCATACCTGCAAAAGTGGCATGGTAAGGTGATGCTGCTAATACATCAACACGATCATCTATGTTGTACATATCATGTTATCAGAGAGATTAAGCAGGTCACAGTGTTGGAGATACATGGGACATCTCTAACTTCTTGTGATGTTCTCAATGGTGCAAATGATATCTTCATGATACAAATAGTGAAAGCTCAACCCTAAGACTGCTATATATGCCGAGGGAAGTTTAAAACAGAAAATGCTGAAAACTGTAACACATAGGAATGTTAAGCATATCAGTTAAGGAGATTAAAATATGACAAATGTAAGCATAACACTTCCAAAAGTTTAAAATATGACAAACGTAAGCATAACATCTCCAGGATATTAAATTATGACAAACTACAATCACAGTATTCCAATAATACTCCTTAATGAATAGGGCAAATATAGCATGAAACATATATTATTTTTAAGCTGTTATTATTTTCATAGTTGGAAACCAAGGTCAACTTAGGATACATTTCTATTAGATGGGAGATTGTATTGTAGAAAAAGCTAATCTATTCTATCGTATACCTTTTGACATTTTAAGCTAAATTTCAATACTTCAAATTGTATTTATCTTTGTAGACTCTTCAATTAATTCATACGTATCTATTATTATAATACACTTGACTTTGGAATTCTAATTCAGTGTTATCATCACTAGCTTTGGTTTGAAATTATATTATCATTTAACTAGAGATAGGCTTAACTATCTCATGAATTTTACCTTGTTTAACAGTTCCATACTCCTTCGCGGCCTCGCCTCTCCTATAAATTTTCCATTCTTATGTTTTCTCCTTACCTTTCTCCCTCTCTTCTTGGTGCTAAATCTATTTAGGGCCTATGTGGCCAAGCGGGTAAAAAATAGCTTATTTTGAGAAGTACTTTTTAAAAATAGCTTTCGAAAAAATATTTCAAGGAAAAGCAGTTTGTGTTTGACCGAATTATTAGAAAGAAACTCAAAAAAAATTGAGGCACTTGCAACTCCATCAGGAAAATCAGGATGGACTGTCTTAGCCTCTTTTTTTTTTGTGTGTGTGTGTAAAGAAAACTTG
>NC_028646.1:29882920-29889447 GCF_001406875.1 Solanum pennellii
GGGGGGATGTTGGCGATCTGATAGAACTAATTGGCAATGTGTAAGTTTTAATGTAAGACCAGGATCTCCTATACTTTAGTTTGCTTCACAGCTCAGTAGCTTTTTGGTTTTGAGATTTACTGTTTACAGTGTTGATTTTCCCGAAAAAATATGTATTTAAGAAGTGCTTTTTTCAGCAATTGATAAGCAGAGTGTATTTGGTTAATCATTTTTCAAAAGTGTTCTTGAGTGCCAAATTATGAAAAAGGACATGGCTGGCTGGGAATCTAGAGCACTGTGTCTGTCGAGTATTAGCCTTATTCATGTAGTTTCTTCCTTTTGATATCTATTACCATTCGTTGTCTAGTGTTTCAGTTACCAAATTATTTACTACTGTAATTGTTCTTTTTCTGAATGCTTTGTACTACTTTCCTTATTAGTTGCAATGTTTTCTTCATTGTCATATTTCCTTTCTCTTAACTACTTTGATTTGTTGCACTTGAGTTTACGATCTTTCATAAATAGCTTCTCTATCTCCACGACAACCATAAGGTTTACGTACATTCTATCCTTCCTGGACCCCACTTGTGGGATACTTGGATTATATTGAGTATATTACAGTTGTTGTATCCAGATTATCATTAGATAAATAGATTCATCCCTTGTTAACGTTAAGAATTTTAGTTTGATTTTACATTTGTCTTTTTGTTAAATATTGAATCTCAGTTGTCTTAAGAGTAATAATTTGTTCAAGTTCCCTAGTTTATAAATGGGACATAGTGCCCATTGTGTTAACAATTATAACCGCTTAGGAATGCCTGGTGGTTGAACTCGACAGGGAGTTTACTGTGAAACTTGCCTTAGAGAAATTCTGCATCCAAATGGCAGGAAAAAGTTAGGGAACATAAAAGGCGAATTTAGGAATTCAACTTGGCAGCACCTTTTGGTTAAAAATCAAGGGAGTAGATATCCCTTTGAATTAGTCAAGATGCGTGCAAGATGTTCCGAACAGCACAATTATAAAAAAAATAATCAAAAGGGTTTAAACTATGAGCTTTAAAGGTTAGGCCAGAGCAGACAATACCTTACAGTTGGACATGGGCCATTTTGTAGATGAATGTGAAAGGAGGTTCATTCTGATACTTGTTTTAGGAAAATACCAAATCAGAATGGAGAGAATAGTTAGGGGTCATAAAATCGTGAGCTTAGGAATTTAATTATTGAGGCACTTTTTGGGTTAAAGCCTACAAGAAGATAACTATAGTCCCCAAAGGTTAGGTTAGAGTGGATAACACATTTGCAGTTGGGCATGAGCTATTGAGTTGAAAAGCCTAGGAGAACTAGTGCTTGAAATCCAGGCGTTGGTTCGATGTAAAAGATGCCTTTGGCAAATTCCATATGAATGGAAGTGAAAGTTAGGGTCCGTAAAAGGCGAGCTAGCGATTTCAACTGTTGAAGAGTCTTTTGGATTAAAGACCTAAGGGTCAAAAAATTGTGAGGTTTCAAAGGTTGTTGCCTGAGTAGTTACACTCTCCCTTTTAACTTCCTTTTGGAGTTTCTCCTATTCTAACATTTCCAGTACCTTTCTTCCTACTCCTTTTTTACACTTTATCACCTTGTGCCATAATGTGAAGAAAATGCATGGGTAGACACAATGTAACCATTTATTCATGAGAATCATAACAAAATTCACCAGACCTTTGACACTATATCAATGTGAGTCTCTGCATGGTCTATCCATCAAAGTAAATACTCCCTTCCCTGCCCTGACCTAATCTATAGCTTGTAAATAAGAACATATTTTCCTTGTATTTTTAGGAATCCTAAAAAAGAAGTTTTACCATTATGGCAGTTGAGTGTCCACTGCACCTTTGATGCATCAGGATTAGGCAATGAGACAGTCAAATGATCTATACTGGCAATTGGTGTTCTTAATACAGAACAAATAGCCTACAAAACATGAAGATAAGGTAAAATTAAGGAAAAGAGTTTAGAGTAGAGAGGATTGGATTGGTAAAAGCATATATATACCTTCAAGAGCACACTGCATTGCACCTGTGGAGCAGAAACAGTGAAGACATCAAAATAATCAGGTTTGAATGTAATTGATTGATAGGCCGACCTTGAGGAGTTAAGAGTGTGAAACGTGAGCTGCGAAAAAGAAGGGAACAATGAAGTAGTTGAATTGTAAAGTACCATGGTGTCGAAAATAGGGCATAATCTGAAGCGACCACAAAACCCTAATTACTGTAATAGTGGAGCAAACACTTTACTTCAACCAAAGTAGTGTTCAAATGGAAAAAGAAATACAACGAACCTGGGTAGAAGAGGCTTGAATGGCGACCTCATTGCCAATGCGTGCAAGGCACGTTATGGATCTGGCGAACGTCTTTACTGCATTTCCACTCATTCTCAGCTCCATTTCTTTTCCTCTCTCCTTTCTACTTTTCGGGGGAGGGGATTTCTTAGTTGTAAATACTTAAAAAAAAATGAAAAAATAGCAGTAAGGTATCCTCAATTCTACTCTATTTTATTTTCTATTTTTTATATTTTGAGAGTAAAATAAAGAATGTCATCTCCAATTACTTTCTATGTTATCCTTTACTCAGTTGAGTACTAGTTTTTCAAATTATCTCTATTTCACTTTTTGAATATTATATTATTATTTTCTTTTTTATAGTTAATATATTATTTTTATATAAGGCTATTAATTAAATCTTTAATATATGGAATTTTTTAAAAAATTTATAATAACATTTGAAAAATATTTTATTTTATAAATACTACTTTCATCTCGAATTAATAATATTTGAAACATTTATTTAATTTTCGTTACTTTGTGATACAATTTGATATTATATTAATTTCCACTATAAAGAATGCACAAAATTGTTACGACCCAAAGTACCCTCTAGGTGTAACAGGCGTCGTCGTCCTCTAAGAGGACTAAGACAAGCCCTTAGCATACATCATAGCACATCATAGGTTAAAAATGCGAAAAAATTTAAAAACTTTACGAGTGAAGTATACTTAGACTTCTCACATATCGTATATGGGATATACATAGACCCCTCCCTTATGAAGCTTACATAGGCTTCTCACTTAACATTTAACAACGACATAGTCTAATAATTCATCTCACATTTAACCATCCAAAGAATGAATCACAATAGTTTGGGCATAGCTCTTAGTCTATTACAATATGCACATATAGGCTACAATGAATCTTGACATGAGAATAAAATAAAACTTAGACAAACTAATAAGACTTGATAGGTGGCTCTATCCTGGGAACTCATGAGGACTCACCAATTGACTTAGGAAAGATCCAAGTCTTCTTCTTCAATGACAACGAATCTCCTCAATGACCTGAACCTAAAATGTTTGAGAAAAAGGGAGAAAGTATGGGTTAGTACAAACTACAAACCACATGTACTAAGTGGACTCATATGCATAAAAATCATCAATTCATGAGAAAAAGATATTTGAGTGAAAAAATCATAATTTCTATCAATTTAACTCAACATGCACATATATAAAGCATAATAAGTCAATTTAACATAATATCAATCACCAAGTGAACAACCCAAGCAACACTTGTGCAATGACAAGGACAAAGCCCCATAACCCTATCCAAAGCTAAGTATCACGTTAAGCAATCCACTTCATACTTACAACATATTCTCATATTTTCATAACATGCTTCATACATCAATACTACTCATAGCTTATCAATATAATCACAATCATAATCATTAGAGAACACAACTAGAACCGTCCATTAGGATCCCACATGTGAAATGTTTAAGAGAAGTCTCATACTCTCCCTCACACTATGTAGTAGACTTTAAGACAACCCTAATAAGAGTTCACATACTTACCTTGTTCATTTATTTTTACATTAGGGAAATAAGTACCATAACCGACATGAGACCATGTGAGCTACATGGAATCCGGTGTTTACTCCCACACCAAAAAGAGAGGGTTAATACACTTGCCTAAGGTGCAACCATTCGTACATAGCTATCTAGGTGGATCCACTAAGCTAGAGTACTATGTGGACACATAGTTAAGGGTCAAGGAGATTGTTACTAGAAACCTTGACTTACTGAATGTGAGGGTTTCTATCTCATGAGACAACACATATCTTGGGAATCCAGACTTACTAACGTGAGACCTCTATCTCACTTACATGCCCTTTCGGTGCTAAGCAATTATTCCCTTTTGTAATCATATTATTTCAACATACCAGTTCACATTAGCCTCCTCTAGACCCCTATGTAAACATCTTATTATATTAGCTCATAGGTTATCATAAGTGAGAACAATTCTTTCACTTTAGACACCAATTCATAAGCGAGTAAACCTTTCACTTAACCTTATTATAATTATGAGAAACTGCTTTCAATCATATAATATTCTATCATAACATGCATATATAATTCATGTCTAATTCAATGTTTTAGGGTTAGGGATGAGGAATACATAACATCACATCACAACCACACATTAGACATAGAAGCATTACTATCTAAGTAATTCATAATTCACAATTGAATCCAAGAAGTACCAATCAACATACCTTTCTTGCCCCTTCCAAGAACCTTCATACTTCCATTACCGATATTACATAACCAATTACATAAACAAGGTAAATTCAAGAAGCAATTACATAATTAACAACAATGTAGTCAATCTACATGTTCATGATCTTCACAATTCACCATATCAATTCAAGGTTTTCACGAAATTGGGGGAAAGACATTGGTCTAGGGAAATCTCATAGGAAATCATAAATTTACCATCAATATATACTTAAACAACATTAATTTATCATAATTCATCAGAAATGATTCATAATTTCGTTTTTTCAAAGAAGACCCATGTGTAGAAGAAAACCTAGATGTTTGGGAATTTAGGAATAATTATTTGGAGGGACCTCTTGGGGAAAGGATCCCAAGAGTGAAAGAAATCATACCTTAAAGATGAATCACCACGAAGTTGAGTAGAAACTTGAGGGATTTGGTCTTTTTCAATAGGGGATGAGTAGAGAGAGAATGTAGAGAAGGAAGAGCTTTTGGAATTTGTTTTGCGGTTTTGATTTGATGAGTAATTGTGAGGGAAAACTGATGAAAAATCAATATATAACCCTCCCCTAAAATACCCAAAATACCCTTCACTTAAATTGACCATTTTATGAAGTCAAACTCGAATTTAAATTTCAGATTTTTCGTCGGGGAACAAGTCCGGGTCGCGAAGCTGTTCCTATAAGATTTACAAAAGTAATTTTTGAACCAGATGAGTCTGCGACGTGTCCGCGTCGCAGACCAAACTTTTGGCTTTGGGTGTGCCAAGACCGCGACGCTGACTTGCTCCCTCTAAGCACAAAAGTTGCTGCCTCTTGGCAGCTTGCTTGGTCCAAAGTGGGGTCCCCCTCGGGCGATCCTTGGGGGGTCAAACCTGGACGTCTTAAACCTATATATTATTTTACCTATTTAAAGCCTTTTTACAAGTTTTAGACTTCATAAAAACTCTCCTAAACCTTCCCAAAACCTAAGGACGTTCACTAGTTCAATTTCGCTAGTTTCCGGACGTCATGATCGTTTCTTAGCGTTTTTGTTCCAAGACTTCTTAGAAAAGTTTATTGAACTTATTTAGGACTAAAATCATCATTAGTTGTATTGTGAATCTCTAGTCTAGGTCATAGAATTTTCGGGGTGTATCAATACTCCCTCCCTTAGGAATATTCATCCCCGAATGACACCCTTAAACCTTTATAGGAAGAAGAGACTCAAGACTAGCAGCCCAACCAACAACAATATATATCAAATGAGTCACAGATCCCTGGAAAAATTTTACACTCTTTTCAACAACAAATCATAGCATTAGCACATTGGTAAATCCACAACATAATTCATATAAGAGCTCAACTTTTTACATCACATAAGGAGGAACTACCTTCACCCTTTCAATATGAGCTCATTTTGAACATCAAGAGGTTTACATGATGATTTTTATCATAAAAACACCAAGCATGCTCAATACAATTTTTCATGAATACATATAGCACAAGACTGTCACGACCCAAAACGAGCCGCGAGTGGCACCCACACTTATCCTACTATGTAAGCGAACCAACAAATCTAAACCCCAACATAATGCGGAAGACTCAAAATCTTATTAATAAAACCAATAAATAAAAATCCTAAAAATATAATCCTTATCATCCCCCAAAATCTGGAAGTCATCACATCAAGAACATCTATCCTCAAATTTCTAAGTCTAAGAGTAATTAAGAACTAAAATAAAGAATAAAACGATAGTCCATGTCCGAGCTTCAAGGACATCAAGACGTGAATGAGAGAATCCAGTCCGAGCTAGGAACAATAGCTCACCCTGAAATCTGACGTGCTGAAGACTGGCTAGAGTTGCGGACGAGACGAAGTCACTGGTGCACTTGCTGCACTCCACAAAACAACAAGAAGAACATAAAAGTAGGGGTCAGTACAAGTACTGAGTAGGTATCATCGGCCAACTCAGAATAGAAA
>NC_028646.1:29894773-29895200 GCF_001406875.1 Solanum pennellii
GACGCCATGGTGAAGTCGTCTGGCTTCACCCCCTCTACTTCCATCACAAAATCAATCACTTCCTGAAAGGATTTTGCTACAGCAGCTACCTGTAAGGCTGGAATCCGCAAATCTGACCTCAATCCCTTCACGAAACGGCGAATCCGCTCTTGTGGACTGAAACAAAGCTGAGTGGCATACCTAGATAGTCCACGAAATTTAGCCTCATACGCAGCAACAGACATCCTTCCTTGCTCTAGGCTCAGGAATTCATCTCTCCTCCTATCCCTCAAAGTTCGGGGTATATACTTCTCCATGAATAAGCTTGAGAATGATGCCCAATTCATAGGTGGTGCCTGTGCTGGTTGACACTCAACATGTGACCGCCACCACCTTTTGGCATCCCCCTGAAACTGGTAGGTCACAAACTCTACCCCGAATCGTTCTA
>NC_028646.1:29895418-29895608 GCF_001406875.1 Solanum pennellii
TACCCCCTGAACCTGAGGTGCTGGTGCAGAAAACACTGGAGGTGTCTGGCCCTGATCAGATAACCCGCTAAGATAAGCAAGAACCTGGTTAATCATCTTTGGGGTAGGTTGGGGTGGTAATTCCTCATCTTGCACTTGCTCATTTTCCCCTTCCTCACCCTCTCTTACTACCTCATCGGTCGGTGGAGGA
>NC_028646.1:29896754-29913205 GCF_001406875.1 Solanum pennellii
TACCTCCACCGAAGAATCGTGATCAAGCAATCTACTTCTCCAAATCCTTGTTGTCTCCTCGTTCTTCTCTCTCTCTCGCTCGTTCTCTCTTCTTTTCTTTTTAAATTTTCTCTTCTTCAAACCCTTTTTCTTTTTACCCTAATTATCAAATAATTAAGTATAAAAGATGATAAAAGTAACCCACTATTTATTTCAAGGTTATCTCCTTTAACCCCCAAGTAATTAAATTATTAACATTTACCCACTAATTTTATAATTATAAGCATGAATAGTCCAAAACGCCCCTTAAAAACTCTCAGCAGAAATCCGACTCAGTCGAGGTTACGCCACTCGTGACGGCCCGTCGTACCTGCGACGGTCCGTCCTGCACGTCCGTCACAAATTTCAGAGACTCAATTTCAGTAAAAGGTCTGTGACGGTCCGTCGTGGCTACGACGGTCCGTACTGCAGTTCCGTCGTGAAGTTCAGAGAGTTGATCCCAGTACCCAGATTTTCAGAGTTTAAGTGTTTTGGAACGATGACCCCCCCGACGGTCCGTCGTGACCATGACGGTCCGTCGACTGTTCCGTCGGCTCAGCCAGTTTCCATCAAAACAATCTTGCTGCTCGAATCGACTAAACAGGTCGTTACAAAGACAAACTCAAGTGAAAGCTAACCACCACAAGAAACATGTTTCATGAAAACTTAACTAAGGCATGAATTTCTACTACAATATGCACATATTATAAACACATGATAAGTTCAACATTATTCATAATAATCATATAAGGAATTACTAACCTTAACCTTGGCTAGGAGTAAGAGGGAAAAGGTAAGGATAGTGGGACTTCATGTTGGCCTCAGCCTCCCATGTAGCTCCCTCAATAAGGTGGTTCCTCCATAGAACTTTTATGGAGACAACCTCCTTATTCCTCAATTTCTTAACTTGACGATCCAAGATCTCAACCGATACCTCTTCATAAGAAAGGTCCTCTTTTACCCCTAAACCTTCGAGAGGAAGAATGGAAAATGGGTCCCCTATACACTTCTTGACATGGAAACATGGAATACCGGGTGAATCATGGCCAACTTATTTGGCAATTTCAACTTGTAGGCCGCACTCCCGACTCTTTTCAAAATTTAATACGGCCCCACAATACCGATGACTAAGTTTCCCCTTCTTTCCGAACCTTATCACCCCTTTAATAGGTGAAATTTTCAAATAGACCCAATCTCCTACTTCAAATTCAAGGTCCCTCTTTGTATTGTCGGCATAAGATTTTTGCCGACTTTAAACCATTTTAGCCTATCCCTTATATATGAACCTTCTCGAGAGTTCCATAAACCAAATCAGGACCAATTAGAGAAAACTCACCTACCTCATACCACCCAACCGGGACCTTTCATAAAGTGCCTCGAAGGGTGCCATAGAGATAGTCGAATGGTAGCTATTGTTGTATGAGAACTCTATCAAGGGTAGGTGGTCATCCTAATTACCCTTGAAGTCAATGACACATGCCCTCAACATATCTTCAAGAGTTTGAATAGTGCATTCTGCTTGCCCATCCATCTTGGGATAAAAAGCGATACTAATCTTCACCTTCATACCAATCCCACTTCGGAAAGCTTTCCAAATTGAGAGGTAATGAGTGCCTCTACCTGAAATGATAGATAAAGGATCTCCATTTAACTTAACTATTTCTGTGAGCTACAATTTGGCATAGTCTTCCGCTGAATAAGTGACATTGATGGGAAGAAAATGTGCTGACTTGGTTAAACTATCCACAATGACCCAAATTCAGTCATGTTGCCTTCGAGTACGAGTCATCCCAACTACGAAGTCCATGTCAATATCTCCCACTTCCATGTTGGAATGTCTATATTTTGGGTTAGGCCACCCAACCTTTAATGCTCCGCTTTTACTTATAGGCAATTCGGAGACTTAGCAACAAAATCTTCTATGTCCCTTTTCATACCATTCGGACCAATAGATTTCCCGTAACTCGAGGTATATCTTTGTGGCACCCGGGTGAATGGAATATCAGGAATCATGAGCCTCTTCCATGATCAATTCCCTCAAACCATCCACATCTGGTACACACAATCTTTCTTGATGCCTAAGCATCCCATCTTCTCCTTGAGAGAAGGACATTAGATTTACTAAGGACCATTTCCTTCAACTCCATCAATAGAGGTCAAGGTGTTACTTTGATTTCACCCCAACCACTAAAGATGACTCGGAGTTGTGAAAAACCATGAAACCACCCTTTGGAGAGTCTTCTAGTCGGACACCCAAACGAGCCAACATATGAACCTCTTATACTAACTCTTTCTTATCATCAAAATATGAGTCACACTACCCATGGACAATCTACTCAAGGCATACGCTACCACGTTAACTTTTCCAGGATGGTAAAGGACACTCATGTCATAGTCCTTTAAAAGTTCTAACCATCTTCTTTGGCGTAGGTTAAAATATTTTTGGGTAAACACATGTTGTAAACTCTTGTGATTGGTGAATACATCAACAAGTACTCGATAGAGATAATGACACCAAATTTTCAATGCAAATACCATAGCCACAAACTCAAGGTCATGAGTTGGATAATTCTTCTCATGAGGCTTGAGTTGCCTAGAGGCATATGTTATGACTTTGCCATGTTGCATAAGCACACATCCTAGACCCACTCGGGAGTCATCACAGTAAACCACAAACCCATTGGTACCCTCAGGTAAATTCAATACCGGAGCGGAAGTGAGTCTATCTTTCAACAATTGGAAACTCTCTTCACATGGTTCCAACCATTCGAACTTGTATTTCTTTTGGGTCAAAGTCGTTAATGGAGATGCGATGGTTGAAAATCCCTAAACAAACCTCCTATAGTAGCCGGCCAACCCTAGAAAACTTCGGATGTCGGTAGGATTCAAAGGTCTTGGCCAATTCTTGACCACTTCTGTCTTCCTCGGAACAACCTCTAACCCTGTACTAGAGACAATGTGGCCAAGAAACGCAACCGACCTCAACAAAAATTCACATTTATTAAATTTAGTGAAAAGTTGGTTATCCTTGAGAACTTGAAGAATCATCCTCAAATGACTCCTATGATCTTCCCCACTCCTCCAGTATATCAAATTGTCATCAATAAAGACAACCACAAATAAATCAAGATATTTTCTAAAAACTCGATTCATGAGGTCTTTGAATGCCCCCTGGGCATTTGTTAGACCAAATGACATCACTAGGAATTCAAAGTGATCATATCTTGTTCATTTAGGAATATCAACCTTCCTCATCCTAAGTTAGTGATAACCCGATCTGAAGTCAATCTCTGAAAAGTATCTAGCTCCTTGGAGTTGATCGAACAAGTCACCAATCCTTAGGAGCAGGTACTTATTCTTTATGGTGACTTTGTTTAGTTGACAATAATCGATACACATTCAAAAAGTCCCATCCTTCTTCTTTACAAACAATACCGGAGCACCCCATGAAGATATGCTCGGTTGAATAAAGCCCTTATCTAACAAATCTTTGAGTTGAGCTTTTAGTTCGGTCAACTCATCCGGGGCCATCCGATAAGGAGGGGTCAAAATAGGTTGTGCATATGGTAATAGATCTTTTATGAATTCAATTTCCCGCTCGGGTGGGATTCCAGAAAGATCATCAGGGAATACCTCCAGAAACTCTCTTACAATGGGTACCAACTTTAAGGGAGGGACTTCGTAGTCAAGATAGCTAACTCTAACTATGTGATAGTGTAAGTAAAGCCTAACATAGGTGTCATAAAGTCTAAGCATTGTTTCTAAGTCAATTTTTAATGAATATAGGTCATTTAGGAGGTTTAAGAACCAAAACGTCCAAAAACGTCCATGACGTTCGGGAAATTGGTTTAAAGGGATGTTAGTGTACCTTAGCCTATTTTACTAACTTGTATGATTCGAAAATGTACGAAAATTGGTGGAAAGGTAGCTTATAGGTGTTTGAGTTGTTTCATGGTTGAAACGTCTGGGTATGAATCCCCAAGGACCAACCAAGGACCCTTGTAGTTTGATGCAACACTGCCTGGCAGTGTGCATCGACGGGACAAAACACGGCCCATGTGTGGATCGATGGGGTGTCGATGCCACCGTCATCCCACACTTAGGCTGGTGGACAAGGTCCCTTCACCTGCACAGCCTCTGAACTCATCGACAGAGTGCGGAGGTGCAGGCTATGGTCCGTGTGTGGATCGACGGGGCGTCAATGTTACCGTCATCCCACACTTAGACTATTTGGAGGAAGCCCTCGCCTGCACAGTCTTTGACCAAGACGATGGAGTGTAGGACGGAGGGGGGTTGTCTGTCGACTCACAGACGGCCCGTCGATTGGGGTTTCGTCTGTGAGGGTCGAGTTTTCTGCCCAATTTAAGTTGGTCTTATTTAATTAATTAAGTGGTTTAGGGGTTAGTTAGGGATTAAAGGGAGACTAATTAAGTTGATTAAGTCCCACTATAAATACCCTCAACCTTAATTAACCTAAAGACAACTCTAAAAAAAACTCTCTTCCTTCTCTCTTATTTCTCTCTCTACATGAACTCACCATAGAAGACTAGCAAGGACTAGGGTTTGGGGGCTGGAAAGGGATGAATTCACCATCAAATTGTTGACAAACATTAAGGTATGGGTTCTATTAACCTTTGAGACTCTTTCCTCAAAGGGTTTCTTCAAAATAGATTTCAAAAAGTGGAGTTTTCATATGGGTTTCATCAAATTACGAAATTGAAGTTATGGATTGAGTTATTAATGAATTCTTAGGGTTATATTGAGTATATTAACATGTAATTCAACTTGTTTATGGTAATTGTTGATGGTTTGGTCTAAATTGAAGAATATGATCCTCTATCCCTAACCCTAGGTAGTGATCTTGATCTATATTGTATTGTGATCATTCGATTGAGTTGGTTGTTGATTAGATTACTATCCCATGGTGTTATTATGATTAAATTAAGATGAATTATAGGTCTATCATGCTACTTCTTGAGAAATGATTTAGGTTATGAATTATAATGTGAAATTAGCCTATGTATCTTTTCTCAAGTAGTGATCTAAAGATGAATTTTGTTATAGAGATGAAATTGGCCTTGTTATTCTATTGATTATCATTGTGTGATGATGTTACTCCCCAAGTTGGGTTGAGTTATGGGTTGATGGTAAGACCTTGATAATAGACTATGAGGAAGACTTGGTAAGTCTTAGAATCTCTATCTTTACTTCTAATTGTGATTAATTGTTGTTAATTCCTGATATTACATTGGAGTATGCCTTATACTAGGATAATAGGGTGGTATGATGTTGAATTGAAATGTCTTGACTATGTTGTGATTTTGATTAAGGTGTATGTGATATAAGGATGGTGAAAACTATCAATGTGCCTTAATATGCTATGAAATGCTAATGTGTTAACCTCACTTATATGAATTGTGATGAAAGGACTTATACACATACAATTCTTATTGAGATATTGATGATGATGATTATACAAGGGTAGACCCTATGGCCTAAATTAAGTTATGATTGATAATTAAAGGCTTAAAGACATTTCAAAAAGGGACCCTAGCTTAGCACCGAGTGAACTAGATAGAGGAGTGTCCCTTCCCACATAAGGAAGGTAGGAACACTACATTACTCTTGAGATTGGAGACTATAATACATGGCGCATAAAGAGGGTCCCAACTATATATTCTAGTTCTTGAACTATGTTACCCCCATAGGAATACTAGCTAGTGGATCCACGTAGTTGCTATGTTTAATGTATTGGTACTACCTTGGCAAGTAGTCCACCTTCTTTTGGTGTAGGGTTTTATGACACCGGATTCCATAATATATCATGTGGTCTATGTCGGTTAGGGCAGGATGTTCCCAAAAGTAAAACGAATTAAAGGACTTGAACTCTGACTTGGATAAACTAAGGGGTCTAGCTTGGTCTAGGTAGGGGTATGTGACTCTACCTAAACATTTCTCTAGTTAGCCTTGAGGGGAGTCTTAGGAGGAGGTTCTTATATATGTTTATGTTATGATAATATATGATGTATTTATGATGACCATGACACATTGTTGATATTATATGTTGATTAGTTCATTTATGAATATGCCTTGGAATATAACGTTAATATATGATGAAATGTAAACCTAAATGCCATGATATGTGAAGTTGGACATTGATCATGTTTTCTTGTTGAGGATACTTGATTGAGAAAGGTTATGGGGTTTTGCTTGGTCGTTGCACTTGTTGACTTGATAAGGACTTGTGAGTAGTTGTCTTGCTTACTATGATATGTTTAACTCTTATTCATTCTTGTGATATTATTCCTTTATGTTAGGGTTGTAGTAAATCCTGGTTTCAAGTATGTTGGGATAAGTATTACTTGTTGATATAGTAAGCATGTTTGGTTGATTGATATGACTTACTTGACTTTGCATTAAGTTCCTAAAGGGGTAAAATGGTATGTTTTGACTAAAAAGTCCCGTTTAGCATGTTTTGCTTGTGTATGTGCATAAGATCCCATACTTAGTACATGTGGAGTACTAACCCCATTTTCTTTCCTTTTCCCAAATATTTTAGGTTCCGGTCGTTGAAGAGTTTGGGAGGCGACATTGTTGAAGGCTTGGATTCTTCCTTTGATCCAAGTAGGGTAGGTCCTCAACTTTCGAGGGCAATGCCATCATCTAGCTTACGGGTTTTGTTATGAGCTTATTGACTCTATCATTTCTTTCCTTTTTAATTGAATATTCTACTTGTCTTGTTGAATTAATGTAAGGGCTATGCCCATATTGTGATATTTGTTTAGATGGTATGAGATGAGACAATCGTTGAGACTATTTCTATATTTTTATATATACATGTGCAATAAAAGTAGAAGGCTATGTAACCTTCCTATACGAAGGGTCTGTGTATACTCGATATGAATATATATTATGTGTATGTAGAGTTCTATGTAAACCTCCAAGTAGTCATAATGAAAGTTTTAAATTTTTCCGCATTTTCAAACTATGAATGTAATGACATGAAACTAAGAAGCTAGTCTTAGTCCTTGAAAAGGACGACAACGCCGATTACGTCTAGGGGGTTAACCCGGATGTGTCAGATAGAGACAACCCTTTGAAATTAATTTGCAAGCCTTTAGACACAAAATGATCTTACCCCTAGGATTTGAGTTTCCTCCCTTCCACTCAAAAATGGGTTCATTTGGGAATTGAAATTTCACTACCCTTGTCCTACAATCAATAGAGGCAAAGCAAGCATGCAACCAATACACACCCAATATAATATCAAAATCTATCATTTAAAGTTCAATCAAGTCAACTAATGTAACTCTATTGGGCAAAGAAATAGGACAACCTTTATAGACTCTCTTAACCACCACGGAATCACCCACCAGGGTAGAAACCGGAAAAGGTTCGTCTAATAAGTCAGGTAGTATTTAAAATTTTATGGCTACAAGAGGGGTTACAAATGACAATGTAGCTCCGGGATCAAGCAAAGCATATACATTAAAGGAAAATAATTGTAACATAACCGTAACCACATCCGATGAGCTCTCTTGAGCACATCAGGATTGGAGAGCATAAAAACGATTCTTTCTGGGAGCATTCGGATTCGGGGTACTTTCTTGTGCTTGAGGATTTTCCCTTCGTTGATCTTTCACCATAGGACAATCTCTCATTGTGACCACTCTTTCCACAGCCATACCAATTTCCCGTGCCTCGGCACTTACCCTCATGTCTCTTATCATATTTTGCACAAAGAGGCTTATCAACATAAGATGTACCACCTTTCCCCCTTGGGGCTTGGGAGTAGACATCTTACTCTTGTTGACCCTTGGAACATTAGGAGAGCCTTGATTGGAAAACCTCTTTTTGAACCTTGGTTTGTCTTGAACCTCAAACCTACTCTTAGAAAAATTGCCCTCTTCGGTACTCACCTTCTTCAACTCTCTACCAACTTGTTTAAGCTGTTTCTCCTCAATTTGTTAGGAATGGACCATGAGACGAGAGATGCCCATGCTAGGAATCAACATAGCCGACCTACATTTATTTAGCACAAGATCGGATATTCCCATGAAAAATTTGTTCATCTTATCCCTAGAATCCTCAACCATAGTTGGAGCATGCTTTGATAGTTGAGTGAAATTGAGACTATACTCCTTCACGCTCATACCCCCTGATGAAGGTTGATGAATTCTTGCATTTTTCTCTCCCTTAATTCCAAGGGGAAAAACCTATCAAGGAAAGTCGTCTTGAAAGCTCCCCAAGTAATCCATCCTTCTATAACTGGCCTCTCATCCTTCCATTGCTCATACCACACTTGAGCTACATCTTTGAGTTGGTAGGCGGCTAGTTCTGCCTTTTATTGAGAAGAAACACCCATAGCATCAAGAACTTTGAACACTTTATCAATGAACCCTTGTGGGTCCTCCTCCACCTTAGAACCATATAAAGTAGGGGGATTCATTATTGTGAAGTCTCTAATCCTTGAAGCGGCAGTGTTATCATTGGGATTCACTTGCACCCTTGTATCCCTAGCAACTTGGGTAGCCAACACTTGAGTCAAGCTATGAATGGCTGACCTTATCTCAACATTAGACATAGCCCCTTCCTCAATAGGAACTTGAGGGTTTTGAGGAGCTTGAGGGGGAACCGACTCATTCAAATTCTCATCTCCGGACCTTCGAGCATTTTTCCTTCTTGTATTCATTTCCTATAAGCACAAGAAAGAGGTTAGAATAAAAGGATTAAATAGAGCTGGGACTTTTAGGCACGACTAAGGAATAACAAGAGAGTGAGAGTTCCTAAGCATTACATAGTCTCTCATTCATAAGTGTGGAGCGCTTCACAATTATGAATAAGACCATACATACACATGGTTTAGTGAGACACCAATCCTGTTATTTCTCAACCTCATGCTCTGATACCAAGTTTGTTACGACCCAAAGTACCCCCTAGGTCTAGTCGGCGTCGTCATCCTCTAAGAGGACTAAGACAAGCCCTTAGCATACATCATAGCACATCATAGGTCAAAAATGCGGAAAAATTTAAAAACTTTACATAGTGAAGTATACTTAGACTTCTCGCATATCATATATGAGATATACATAGACCCCTCGCTTATGAAGCTTACATAGGCTTCTCACCTAACATTTACTAGTGACATGGTCTAATAATTCGTTTCTCATTTAATCATCTAAAGAATGATTCACAATAGTTTGGGCATAGACCTTAGTCTATTATAAGCTTCCCATATAGGCTACAATGAAGTCTCATTTATGGAATAATTGTCTCAAAACATAGACAAACTAATAAGGCTTGATGAGTGGCTCTTTCTTGGGAACTCATGAGGACTCACCAATTGACTTAGGAAAGATCCAAGTCTTCTTCTCCAATGACCACGAATCTCCTCAATGGCCCGAGCAACACTTGTGCAATGCCAACTGCCAAGGACAAAGCCCCATAACCCTATCCAAAGCTAAGGATCACATTGATCAATCCACTTCATACTTGCAACATATTCTCATATTTTTCATGACACGCTTCATGCATAAATACTACTCATAGCTTATCAACATAATCATAATCATTATCATAAGAGAAAACTACTAAATCTTCCCTTAGGATCCACATGAGCAATGTGTAAGAGAAGTCACATACCCTCTCTTACACTATGTAGTAGCCTTTAAGACAACCCTGATAAGAGTTTACATACTTAACTTGTTCATTTACTTTTACATTAGGGAAATATATACCATAATCGAGATGAGATCATATGATCCACATGGAATTCTGTGTTCTACTCCCACACCGAAAAGAGGGGGTTAACACTTTCCTAAGGTGCAACCATTCGTACATAGCTATCTAGGTGGATCCACTAAGCTAGAGTCCTATGTGGGCACATAGTTAAGGGTCAAGGAGATTGTTACTAGAAACCTTGACTTACTGAATGTGAGGGTTTCCATCTCATAAGACAACACATATCTTGGGAATCCGGACTTACTAACATGAAAAAACTCATTTGGGAGTCCGGACTTACTAATTTGAGACCTCCATCTCATTTACATGCCCTTTCGGTGAGAAGCAATTATTCCCTTTTGTAATCATATTATTTCAACATACAATTTCACATTAGCCTCCTATAGACCCCTATGTGAACATCTTATTATATTAGCTCATAGGTTTTCATAAGTGAGAACAATCCTTTCACTTTAGACACCAATTCACAAGTGAGTAAACCTTTCACTTAACCTTATTATAATCATGAGAAACTACTTTCCATCATATAATATTCGTCTCATAACATGCATACATAATTCATGTCTAATTCATTGTATTAGGGTTAGGGATAAGGAATACATAACATCACATCACAATCAAACATTAAGCATAAAAGCATTACTATCTAAGTAACTCATAATTCACAATTGAATCCAAGAAGAACCAATCAACATACCTTTCTTGCCCCTTCTAAGAATCTTCATACTTCCATTACTAAGAATACATAACCAGTTGCATAAACAAGGTAAATTCAAGAAGCAATTACATAATTAACAACATGTAGTCAATCTACATGTTCATGATCTTCACAATTCACCATATCCGTTCAAGGTTTTCATGGATTTGGGGGAAAGACATGGGTCTAGGGAAATCTCATAGGAAATCATCAATTAACCATCAATATATACTTAAACAACATTAATTTATCACAATTCATCACAATTGATTCATAATTTCATTTTTTCAAAGAAGGCCCATGTGTAGAAGAAAACCTAGTTTTGAGGGATTTAGAAATCATCTTTTTGAGGGACCTCTTGGCGAAAGGGATCCCAAGAGTGGAAAACCATACCATAAAAATGAATCACCATGAAATTGAATAGAAACTTGAGGGATTTGGTCTTGTTATTCAAGCTTCAAGGTTCTCAATGGGGGATGAGTAGAGAGAGAATGTAGAGGGAAGGGATAGCTTTTGGGATTTATTTAGGGGTTTTGATTTGAGTGAGTAATTGTGAGTTAAAACTGATGGAAAATCAATATATAAACCTCCCCTAAAATACCTGAAAGACCCCTCACTTAAATTGACCATTTAATGAAGTCAAACTCGAATTTAAATTTCAGATTTTTCGCCGGGGAACAAGTCCGCGTCGCAGAGTTGTTCCTGCAAGATTTCCAAAAATGATTTTTTAACCAAACGAGTCCGCGACGTATCCGCATCACATACCAAACTTTTGTCTTTGGGTGTGCCAGCTCCGCGACGCGGACTAGCTCCCTCTAAGCACAAAAGTTGCTGCCTCTTGGCAGCTTTCTTGGTCCAAAGTGGTCCCTTCGTGGACCCTTCGAGCAATCCATGGGGGGTCAGACCTAGAAGTTTTAAACCTATATACATTGTTTTACCTATTTAAAGCCTTTTTACAAGTTTTAGACTTCACACAACACTCCCAAACCTTCTCAAAACCTAAGGACGTTCACTAGTTCAATTTCGCTAGTTTCCGGACATCATGGTCGTTCCTTAGCATTTTGATTCCAACACTTCTTAGAGAAGTTTATTACACTTATTTAGGTCTAAAATCATCATTAGTTGCATTGTGAATCTCTAGTCTAGGTCATAGAATTTCAGGGGTGTGTCAGAAATATAAATGATAAGATAAAATTTTTAATTTAAAATATAATACATAACATAATAATTTAAATACAAGATAACAATAGATATAATGCATAACATAATAATTTTAAAAATTGCAACAGTAATTTAGTAATTCGGTAAGTCGTTTCTAGATTTAACAATATTTGAAAAAGGAATTATATATGATTTAAAGAAGTTGTGATTGTTGATTTCTTTTTTCAATTATTCGTAGTTGTTCTTTAGAAATTTAAAATAATATATAATTTAATATTAAATAAAAAATTTCAAAAAATTAAAACTTTATATTACATAAAATTATATGATTTAATTATTCATAAAAAAATATATTATGGAATAAGAAAATAAAAAGGAGATATAAATAATAATATAATATTGAGGAGAGAGAGAAATATTCTTTTTATAGAGTAAGATAGAGAATTGGATTGGAGTTGCTTTTCTGAAAAAATAGAGAACTCCATATTTGAAGAGTAAAATAGAGTGTAGGGTTGGAGATGCCATAAGGCAAGGGGGAAATGGAAACAGGAGAGAAATCAATATAAGGTGTGATGCAAGTGTTCAAATTTAAAAAGAAGTCACACGGTGTTTGAAATGATTTAAAAGTCAGGTTAAATTTATTTTTAAGTCAATTTTTTATTTCTGAAAGTATTTGACAAATATAAAAAATAAATTAAAAATTACTAAAATGGAAAAAGATTAAAAATACCCTTAAATTATCTGAAATAGCTCATATTTACTCTTAAACTATAATCGCCTCAAAACTACCCTTCCCATCAAACTATTGGGTTAAACTTCCTTCTTATTAACGAAAGTTGTTAAATGTCATGTGGATGACACATTGCACGCCAATAAGGTTTCACTGCCACATAGACTAAAAGGAAAAGAGAATAAAAAACTCCTAAATTATTAAAAATAACTCATATTTATCCTTAAACTTATATTAAGGGCTCAAAACTAGCCTTTCCGTTAAACTATTGGGTCAAAAGTGCCCTTCTTATTGATGAAAGTTGTTAAATGCCATATGGATATAGACTAAATCCCTATATCTTGATTACTTTTTTTCACCTCATTTCATTATTTTCCAGAAACTATTTCAACTCTTCTCCCTCATTTCGCGACTAAGGTTTCATAGTTTTCTTAGTCACTAGGTGTCAAGTGGATATTCATAGTTGTAGATTAGTAAATGATTTTTATTATTTTATTATGTTTACAACCACGAATGTCCACTTTAAAACCCAACCCGAAAAAACCTATGAAACCCAGCCGCGAAATGAGGAAAAAGTTGTGAAATCCTAACGATCATGCTTTGAAATTGTAAACATAATAAAACAAGAAAATTTTTTGCTAACCTACAACCACTAATATCCACTTTGATACCCAGCCCTGAAGAAAGCTTTTAAAATCTAACCGCGAAATGAGGGGAAAGTTTTAAAATCCTAAATATCATGCTTTGAAATTGTAAACATAATAAAATAAGAAAAAAGATTTACTAACCTAAAACCACGAATATCCACTTTGAAAGCCAACCACGAAGAAAACTGTGAAACCGTAGCTGGGAAATGAGGGAGAAGGGGTGAAATTATTTCTTGAAAATAATGAAATAAAGGGGGGAAGTGTAATTAGGGTTTAGTCTATGTGGCAGTGGAACCCTCTTGACATGCAATATTGACATCTATAACATTTATCAACTTCTATTGATAAGATGGGTACTTTTGACCCAATAGTTTGACGGGAAGGGTAGTTTTGAGTCGAAATATAGTTTAAGAGTACATATGTGCTATTTCGGATAGTTTAAGGGTATTTTTGACCCTTTTCCATTTATTTTATGCGGTAGTGGAGCCCTATTGACGTGAAATTTAGCATACATGTGGTATACACATGGCATTTATAAGGGCACTTTTGACCCAATAGTTTGACAGGAAGGATAGTTTTGAGTCGAAATATAATTTAAGGGTAAAGATGAGCTATTTCGGAAAGTTTAAGGGCATTTTGATATTCTCGTACTTAAAATAAGTTGGAAAATGTTTGACATGGTAAAAAATGACTTATAATAAGTTAAATTTCAAAATATAAATATCTTTTCACATTTTTTTCTTCCTCTTCTTTTATTTCTCTTTCCATATTTCTTTTTCCCTCTTCTTCTTCCTTTCTTTTTTTCCTTCCTTCCATTAACTTCTTCTTCTTCTTTGTTGCCGTTGTTGTTGCTTTCATTGTTGTCGACGTTTATCATTTTTGTCATGACCTCAAGTACACCCTAAGCGTATCATGACGTATAGAACCCCGAAAGGTCCTATACAAGCCACTTAGTATACATCGTACAAGATAATAAAAATAAATATTTCAAGAATAATCGTATATTAATAAAGAGTTTGATAAAAGAAGAAGCCTACATAAGTTTCAATAAGCCATCTAATATATTATAAGAAAAGTGATTGGAACGTAACTCACACATCATATACAAGTCTGAAAACTGAAATGACATAAGAGTATAAAAAAATAACTCTGTCCTCGAAACATCATGAATCACCAATCTTCAAAGTCAATAGATCCAACTAGCCACGAGTATGAGAAGTAAGAGCATCAGAACTCACATTAGTGAAACAATGTAGGCACAAATATGCATTAGTACATGGAATGTACTAAGTATGATAGAAATGCATAAGAGTTATGATATCCTTTTAAAAAGAACTTTACGCAACATGCAATGATCAAGCTAAATCATAATATAAAATGTTAGAAAACGTAAGCTATAATCATGGTCAATGCAAGCTATCTTTAAACACACTTATGAGATACTTTAGAAAGTATCATATAACTAACATAGACCATGTGAGCTATAACATGGAATCTGGTCTCTATCCCACACCAAAAAGAGATGCCCTTACTTTCCAAAACAATACATTTGAGCTAAAGTGAATCCACTAGCTAATGTCTTTCTAAGACAAATCCACGGTGGTGCATAGTTATGAGATATGAAGATTGCTACTAAAAGTCTGACCTCTACTAACGGAAGAGTTACCATCTTAATATCCTATCAGTGCTATGTATAAATTCCACGAAATATTCATTAATCATATTCATTTTATTATCCATGGAAAGTCACCATTAAAGAAACTAATCAGAGTTAGAGTTCATTCAGAATAGCTTCTAAATCTTGATTTAACTTAAATGAGAAACCTTTCAAACCTTATAAATCATTTTTATGAGAAAACATTTCACAACAACTACATCATTGATGTTATACTCTCAAATCATCCTCAAATCATTTACACTAACATCAAAGAACATGCACATGTTCATAAATTCATATTTCATGGTTCATAAGGTTAATCACATATTTATTGTCTAAAATTCATGGATCATACATGTGTTTACATAAATTTAACTAAAAACATGTAATTACTTCAATTAATGCATAAATAGATACAATACAATCAATTTGATAATAATTGGAAAGAACAGATGGAGATTAAAGAAAAACCCTAACTTGTATTGAGAATATATCTTTACAAAATTTGAGATTTTAGAAACCCTATGTAGGAAAGGACTTCATAGGTGAATACTAACATACCTTGGTGTTCAAATCCCAACTGCTATGGTGACTTAGGTCTTGGTGCTTGAAACCCTAGATTGCTCCTCCTTGAGTTGGGGGAATTTGAAGGGGATGAACTTGGTGGGAATTTAGGAGTTTAGGGGAATGATTTAGAATGGGTAGTTTTAGGGTCTAAAAGACTTATATAGGGCTTACGATTAGGACCAAAATGATTTACTCTCTCTACGGTTTGGACCTATGGTCTGTAGGACTTCCTACGGACATACCAGTCACCGTAGAAAAGTACAGACACCTTTTCAAAATTGGACCAACTTTAACGAGACTGTTCTACGGCCCTAGCTACTACAGCCTGTAGACCCCAATCATAGTTAACCCTCAAAATTTCACTAAGTTTGGGACTCACCTACGAAACCTATCTACAACTCGTATAAGGATAAATGCATCGTCCTAGTCAATCATAGAAAAATGTACTAGGACTTGAATTTAAGATTTTCCCCCCTTTCTAGTGATTCCATCTATTGCCCATAGAAGATTCTATGTTCCGTAGATGTCCAAAATTTTCTTTTCTTTTTTTTCCAGAAATCTAAGATGTTACAATATCTTCCCCCTGGGAACATTGTCCTCGAATGAGACTCAAGTTAGCATGAAAAGACTAGGAGAGGAACTAACAACCTAACATGATTGTGATTTCATCAAATACACATAACTAAGGAAGGAACACGACTCCAAGCTAAATCATATTCACAATATAATATATAACGCATATATGCGAATCCTACTCAAATTCACATATTCATGAAGTATTTAATCAAGCTAACTCATTTTTATCAAAAATCAAATTCTCATGAGGAAACATGAGAAAGCGGTCGTGTCAAGTAAATAACCCAACTAGTGAGGTTGGGATCGTTCCCACGAGGAAAATAGTCTAGACTTAACTTCAACCTGTTATTACTATAGTTTGGTCAATGACTTCCTTGGAAAGTAAAAACAATAAAAGGGGGGTTTCTAATTCTAAATGAGTGAAAATAACTAACGAAATTGAACGAGACACTTAACAGCTTTGAATGTTGGAGTTAATCAATTAATCAAAGTAACTAGGGTTTATGTGTTCCCCACAGGTTCATAACTTGATAAGTCTAACTATAACAATTCTTTCCTAGTATCTTGCATGCAAAGTGATAAGTTATGTATTTCTAAATCCTGGTCCGGCATCTAGAAAATCTCACTCCGCACCTTGGTCCGGCTACGTGTGTTGCT
>NC_028646.1:29918988-29919456 GCF_001406875.1 Solanum pennellii
GGACCGTCACAAGCGTGACGGACCGTCATAGGTGCCGTAGGTGGTCTCTTCTGCATTTTTTCGCTCAAAATCTCCGCATTCATCTTTGGACAGATTTCCTGCAAAACAAAGAGAAACTTATATAAAACTTAGCACAAAAAGGCTTTTGGACACACTAAACTTTAAGGAAAAAGTATTAATAATACCGTGAAACCACGGTATATCANTCAACACCCTCAACTTAAATTTGTGCTTGTCCTTAAGCGACGCACTATGACTCAATACGAAATCTTTGTACAATAGCATCCATGTTTTATCCTTTGCAATCATTTGGCTATCAATCCCGATTAATCTCATCAAATCTATGCATGCTATCACTATTAGGCTTGAATTATGTGGGATCAGAACATGACACAGANGTTGGAGTTAATCAATTAATCAAAGTAACTAGGGTTTATGTGTTCCCCACAGGTTCATAACTTGATAAGT
>NC_028646.1:29922571-29923518 GCF_001406875.1 Solanum pennellii
TTTCAACACTCGCTCTCAGAACAAAGTCACACTCATTCATACCTATTTCCATAAGCTTGCCCTTATTTTCACTGCCTTAAGTTCGCTATAAAACCCTTAGGATCACGATAGAACTTTTTTTTTTAGCTTGTAACATAGGCTCAGGGTCAGGTAGGGTATATTTAGGTATACTTTAGTGACTTTTTGCCCTCCTTAACATATCGGCTCAACATACCATTTTCTATCATTTTATCTCGCCCAGTTTCTCATATTCTTTCACCTTGCTATTTTCTCTTCTTTCTTCCTTTGTGTAAGTGACTCTCTTCTTTTCTTGCTTGTATTTCTTGTATATACTTCTTTTTCTTTACTTTTCTTTCAACTAATTCTTGAGTCACTTTACTTTTGTTCTTTCTTTCTCTTTGTTCTTTCAACCCCACTTTCCAGAGCATTCCTCATAATAGCCACCCTCAACTCATGGCTTTGCCATGAGTCAAGGTACACAATACCCAAAGTTGGGTCAGGGCCACAACGAAGGTTATTTACTGCATTATCCACCCTCAACTTATGCTTTTGGCATAAGTTGAGGTGCACATGTCCAAGGAGGGACCAGGGCCAACACATTATTCCCAGAAAAGATCAGTTGGGGTGAGAAAGAAAGGTCTAATTTTAAGCTCAAATCATTTGGATCAAAGAAGGATAAATTTGGTTTTCTTTTATTCAGGCTAAAAATGGGCTATATTGAATAATGGCCTATGATCCTTTCCTAATTGTCTATTACAACTTACTTTTAGCAGGACTAACCAGGCAAGTTCTAGCTCAGTACAAATAGTGGACTATTCAAATTTCCTCACACTCACTTGACATTTCATGACTCTACCAGATTATCAGACACCTAGTTCAAATTTAAGACTTAGGGTCATGCAGTGGTGTACCTCTATGTCATGCTTAGAGCCACACATTTATCAATT
>NC_028646.1:29926521-29933011 GCF_001406875.1 Solanum pennellii
CTTGAAATCTGTCAAAACGCGGCTGGGTCGACGGACCACGCGACAGATCGTCGTGGTCACGACGGGCCGTTATGAATTCCGTCGTCCCATACTTGTGCAATTCCTTCTGCTGCTCTCTTCATTACCCTCGACGGCAAGTATGACGGACCGTCATAGGCGCAACGGTCCGTCGAGGGTCTTCGTTCCAAAACACTTCAACTCTTGGAATCTGGTACTGGGATTACTTCTCTGAACTTCATGAAGAACCTGCAGGACGGACCGTCATAGACACGAAGGACCGTCACAAGCTGCGTAACCCCACACTTGGTCAGACTTCCCCATCTTCCTTCAGCAGCTTCACTACGCTGCCACCTACGGACCGTCACAGGTGTGACGGACCGTCATAGGTGCCGTAGGTGGTCTCTTCTGCATTTTTTCGCTCAAAATCTCCGCATTCATCTTTGGACAGATTTCCTGCAAAACAAAGAGAAACTTATATAAAACTTAGCACAAAAAGGCTTTTGGACACACTAAACTTTAAGGAAAAAGTATTAATAATACCGTGAAACCACGGTATATCATTAAGGCACATTAAATCAAAGGATGAACCAAGAGGAACTAAATACCTCAAGCTAGAATAGGATCGGAAGAAAAAAGATGAGGATATTAGGACATCATATCGTCCTCTGCCTCCAAATTAGCATTGTTGACTAATTGATTCCTCCACAATACTTTTATAAATACAACTTTCTTGTTTATCAACTCTCTAACTTACCGGTCCAAAATCTCAACCGAAACTTACCAAGACTTTCCAACGGTGCAATAGATGTCGGATCACCAACACATTTCTTCAACAAGGATACATGGGAGACCGAATGTAGCGACGCTAAGTCACTAAGCAAACCAAATTCATAAGTAACTTTACCAATACGCCTCAAAATCTGATATGGGCCCACATAGTGAGGACTAATCTTCATTTCTTTCCAAATATCATCACACCCTTCATCGGTGAAATTCTCAAGATGACCTAATCATCTACATCAAACTCAAGATCTCTCCTTCTAACATTGGCTTAGGACTTTAGTCGATTTTGAGTCGTTTTCAACCTTTCACTAATAAGTCAAGCTTTCTTCATAGCCTCATGTACCAACTTGGGACCTTCAAGACAACCTCGTCAACTTCAAACCAACCTATAGGAGATCTACACCTCCTACCATAAAGAGCCTCAAACGAAGCCATACTAATGATTGAATGATAGTTATTATTTCAGCAAACTCAATCAGGGTCAAATGATCATCCCAATCATCCTTAAAATCAATCACATAAGTTCTAAACATATCATTTTAAGTTTGAATAATATGTTATGTTTTCCCATTGGTTTGAGGATGAAAGGTCTACCTAGTCCCATTTGGAAATACTTCCAAAATTAAAAGTAAATTAGGTACCACGATCATAGATAACAGATAGGGGCACTCCATGTAACCTAACTATATACCTTAGATATAACTTAGCGTGGTCTTTCGCTAAATAAAAACCTTGACGAGAATAAAATAAGTTGACTTCATCATACGATCTAGACCTCCCGCAAGTGGGAATACTAATAGTTTGGGACAAACCTCCCAACTTTGGGTGCTCAAATTTCACATGTTGACAATTAGGACACTTAGTCATGAATGCCGCAGTGTCTTTCTTCATCTTATCCCACCAATAAACCTCCCGCAAGTCACAATACATCTTGTTGTCTCCCGGAGTGAATGGGATATCAATAACTATGCGTGTCTGATAAAAGTTGCTCTCTCAATTCATCTACAATGGGAACACACAAACGACCTTATTATCAAAGCATCCCATATCCTTCTTGGGAGAAAGCCTCAATGGACTTTTTAAGCACCGTTTCGTTTAAATCTATAGAAATTGGATCAAGACCTTGCTTGGATTTCACATCCGACATTGACGAGTCCTCATATTGGACACATTTTGGGATTTTAATGAAAATAGTGTCCTCAAATGCTCATTTTATCTCAATACAGGTATTTGAAGTTTTAATGTAAGCATGGGCACTTAGGCAAAAAATGGAAACAAAAGGGATGAAAAGAGCTGAAGTTGAAGCCTGAGCATCGCCAAGTATACTTCGCGATCAGACAAAACGATGCATTTCCCTTTTTTTTTCAAGCAAGCGAATCCTTGAGAGAAGTGGATCAAAAAGGCGATGAAGAGAAGCAGTCTGCACTTTGTCGAGTAGTTCTAGGAAGTAGAATTATTTTGCCAATGATCTAGAATGCATAGACGCTCAATGCAAAGAATAAACGACGATGATCTAGAAGAAGGGTGAATCGCTGAATCACTCGGCGTTCGTGACTAACCTCGCCAAATGGATTCGTCAGCACAAATTTTGAAGTCCATAAATACTAAAATCTTTATTATTTTTAGAAGAAGAGGAGAAAATAGAGACACAATTTTGTAATTTTGAGACTTAGTTCTTAAGTTTAATATTATTCTCTTAAGTTTGGAGAGGCTTTTGTGAGAAATTTGAAGAAAAGAGCTCTTCTTCCTTAAATCGGAAGTGGGTCGTCCCCATCCTTCGTCCTTTGCTCATGTTATAGTTTAATTTCTTATAACCGTTTGAATTCTTTATCAGTTTAGGTGTATTTGGTTATTTCTTGATGTTGGCTTAAATCCCCATATTCTTGGGGTGTGATTTAGCAAATATGTGTCGATATCATTTTTGGGCCTTGATTGCTAATAGGTTAGATGCATTTTAATTGTGATTTCACCTAGTGATTGGGTTTAAGTTAATGGGTTTGTAGTTGCAAATAAAAAACCACCCATATGTTTTAGGCTTGCTCGAGAGAGAGGTCACGAAACCAAAACCGCTAAAGTGATGTCCTGAGGAGTGAGGCGACATAAGGTTCAACCCGAGAGGGTGAACCCTAGTCCCATATCCTAGCACTCATTATCGAAAGAGCGGGTGTGGGTAAAGTGTAGGTTTGATCTTCATTAGACGAGTGGGTATCCGAGAGGAACCCATTTGATATGGGGTAAGTTACCCGAGACGAAATTTACTTTCACCTAAATCTTATCCTAGTCATCATTATCTTGCAAAGTTCCTATCAAAAACATGTACCCAACAGTTTACTTCAGCATATATTGCGGTAGCACCCCAAGAACTTCTCTCTATACTTGATTCCCCTTTGTTTTTACTTTGTTTACTACTCGTGACAAACCTTTTTGATATATGAGACTTCGGTGTCACAAACTATATTTACTTTGCTTTGATTCAATAAATTTCTCAAACTACTACTAACTAGAATAAAAATTCTAATTTAGCTACTATTTTCACCACCACTCCCTTGGGACACGACCCGAACCATTGGTTGGGTTACTATACTCGTTTCATTTGTAGACACTTAAACTGTTGGCCAGTATTGTTGATCACGATATCACAAGAAGCCTCAGACACAAAAGACAATTTTGAAGCATTATGAACAACAACAACACCTGCACTTGAATCAACCAACCAAGGACCTAACCGAGCTAGTCTATTGATATCACAACCCAATCTTCTTCAATGAGTGCAAAACTATCCATTGATAGTCGATTAAGAGTAGCTGCCACCGTATTTGCCTTACCGGGGTGACAGAGAACACTCATTTTGTAATTATTTAACAAATCAGGCCACCTCCTTTGGCGAAGATCTAAATTATTTTGCTTGAATGCATATTTCAAACTCATGTGGTCGGTAAAGACATCAATATGGACACCATACAAGTAATGCCTCCAAATATTTGAGGCAAAAGCAACCGCTGCTAGTTCCAATTTATGAGTAGGACAGTTCTGTTCATGAACTTTGAGTTGCCTTGAAACATAAGAAATAACCTTCCTATTTTTCATAAGTATACACCCTAATCCAATCCTTGAAGCATCACAATTAACAACAAATCCATCACATACTTCCGATAGAGTCAAAATAGAAGCCGAAGTGAGTCTATCCTTCTCTTCTCACACGCTTCCAACCATAAGAACTTAACTTTATTTTGAGTCAATGCAATTAATGGAGAGGCGATCGAAGAAAATACTTCCACGAACTTCCTATAATATTAAGCCAAACCCAAAAAACTTTGAATATTCACATGGGATAAAAGTCTAGACCAATTTTTAACTGCATCCTTCTTCTTATGATCTACCTCGATACGTTTACCAAAAATAATGTGACCAAGAAATGCCAAGGATCTCAACCAAAAGTCATATTTATTACACTTTGCAAATAATTGTTGGTCCTTGGGGACTTGCAACACAATCCTTAGATGATCAACGTCTTCATCTTTAATTCGTGAATAAATCAAGATGTCATCAATAAACATAACCCCAAACATATCATGATATTTCTAAACTCTTTATTCATCAATTCCATAAATTAATCGGAGCATTATTCAAACCAAATGACATTACCAAAAACTCATAATGACCATATCGAGTTTGAAAAGTCATCTTCGGGGTGTCATCTTCCTTCATGTTCAATTGGTGATAACCCAACTAGAGGTCGATCTTAATAAATTAACTTGCAATCGTCTGTCCTTGGTAGAGGATACTTATTATTAACAGTGACCTTGTTCAATTGTCAGTAGTCAATACACATGCAAAGTGTACTATCGTTATTACGAACAAACAAAATTGTAGCACACCATGGAGAGATACTCATTCGAATGAAATCCTTATCTAAAAAATCATTCAATTTCTCTTTCAGTTTCTTAAGTTTTGTCAAAACCATATAGTAAGGAGGGAATAACTATAGGTTGCGTATTTGGGAGAAGGTCAATGTCGAAGTCTATTTCACTTTTGGAGGAATGCCACGTACATCATCTGGAAACACTTCGTTAAACACATTCACAATAGGGACCAACTCAAGAATAGGGGTTTCAGAAGTTGTATCGCTAAAGCGAATAAGATAATATATGGAACCTTAGAGATCATTTTTCTAGCTTTAAGACAAGAAACAAATTTACCCTTAGGCATAGATTTTCCTCTTTTCTACTCTAATACGTGCTCATTTGGAAACTGAAACTCTACCACTCGATGTTTATAATATTCAGAAGAATAACAAGAATAAATTCAATCCATCCCAATAATAACATCAAAATCAGACATATCAAGCTCTAATAGATCAACATAAGTGACTCTATGGGACAAAGGAGACTGGATAACTTCTATCGACTCTGCTAGCCACAATGGATTCACTAATGGAGTAGAGACAGAAAAGGGTCTAACTACATAATCAGAGAAACATAAAATATCTAGACAAATATATCATCATAAAACACAAGGTAGCATCAGGATCAAGTAAATCATGAACATCAAGATGAAAGACTTTTAACATATGGGTAACCACATGGGGAGAGCCCTCTTGCGCATGTCGAGTTTGAAGTGCATACTAGGTGTATCTTGTCTACCCTCTCTTCTCTTAGTAATAAGTGATGAAAAATCCCTTATCTTGTGACCACTCTTCTAACAACAAAAGCAACCATCTGTATTGACTAAGAATTTACTTTCATGATTCCTTCCTCATCTAGAACAAGTAGACAATTAAGACCCACTATTGTTTCCTCCTTGAGGCTTAGGGTTAGGCACCCTATATTTGTTGTAATATAGAACCGAATCATTAGAGGAACCTTTATCGAAGGACCTTCATCAGAAATTAGAACGACCATGTCTATCGAACCTCAAATATGAAAAGTCACAATCACTAATCCGTTATGTTTTTTCCTCCTTAGATCATTCCTTAAGTTTCTCCTCTTCTATTTTGTTGAGAATGTATCATTTGGCAAGAAATTTCCATTTCCTTAATTAGAATGGCAATACAACGTTCCATAACCACCATTTCAGACACACCCAAAATAAAGTTACTCATCCTTTCCCTAAGATCGGCAACCATAGATGGACATATTTGGACAATTGTGTGAATTTCAAATCATTACATTTCACACTCATATTCCCTTGACAATAGTTAATGAACTGAAGAACTTTGGCCTCCCTCATATCAAGGGGAAAAACCTATCAAAGAAAGCAACTTTGAACTTTTCCCAATCAAAAGGACCCGCATCAACCACTCTCTCTTCCTTACATTGTTCAAACCAAACTTGAGCAACAACCTTAAGTTGATAAGCGACATGTAACAACCCTAAAATTGAACTAGGTTAAACTAGAGCCTATCATGTGTGTTATGAGTTAATAAGGTATGAAAATGATGGTTAATTGCTTTATAGGGCAGGTTGTAGATGTCATATTCGAAAAGCACCCCCAAGACGTAACTGCGTCGTCGTCCTCTTTGAGGACTAAGACTAGCCTCATATCTTACATCATTACATTCATAGGTCAAAATTAGCAGAAATTTAAAACTTTTCATTACTTCTACATTGAGGTTTACATAGACCTCTACATACACATACTATTTCGATATCGAGTATACATAGACACCCTTCATATATAAAAATTACTTAGTCTTCCACCTTTATTG
>NC_028646.1:29933567-29978755 GCF_001406875.1 Solanum pennellii
TATATATATATATATATATATATATATATATATATATAACATAACATAGTCCAAATAGTCATCTAATCTCATAACCATCTAATAAGAGTATAACAATTTGGGCCTAGCCCATACATCCATAAAATAAGACAACATATAAGTCATATAATATTTACTATCCAAATGAAAAGGAAAGAACATAAGAGTCTTAAAACTAAAGCAACATCATAGACATGATAGTGGCATTGCCCTCCATTAGTTCGGATCTACCCAACTTGGATGAACGAGAACCCAAGCCTTCTTTAAAGTCGTCTCCAAACGTCCTTCAATGACCGAAACCTAGAATGTTGGGTAAAAGGAAGAAAAGGGGTTAGTACACCACTTATACTAAGTATGAGACCATATGCATAGATATCTTGAAATCATGCTAAAAAGGGACAATTCAGTATGCAATTTACTTTGAAAACCTTTATGCACATTAAACAAGACCATACCAATCATTATGACATATTCACTAAGTCATAGGCATGTAAATCACAAGACCAACAATACAAAGTCTAGTCAAGTCAACATATATATCATATAATTGAATACATAGTCAAGTAACTCTATCATCAAGTCATAGTAACCACAAGCATGAATAAGAGTTCACTATAACATAACCAAAGCAAGACAATTACCCATGAACCCCTATTGAATCAACAAGTGCAATGACAAATCAAATCACCATGACCTTACTCAATCTAGTCACCCAACAAGAATCATGACCAACATCCCACTTCACATAGCATTACATGTAAGAGTACATATCACCATACTTCAACAATGTAGACCAACACATATTCATAAGTAAAACTAATCAACATATAGTATCAACAATGTGCAAATTCATCATATACTTATCATGTACCATTATAAGCATATTCATACATACGAACATCCTATTAAGACCTCTTTCAAGGCTAACTAGTGCAATGTTTAGGTAGAGTCCTATACCCTTACCTAGACTAAGCTAAACCCCTTAGGTTATCCTAGTTAGAGTTCATTCCTTTAATTCATTTTTACCTTTTGGGAATTTCTTGCCTTAACCAACATATACCATATGAGATAATATGGAATCTGATGTCATGGAACTCTACACCGAAGGAAGGCGGACTACTTGCCAAGGTAGTACCAAAACATAAACATATTAACTACGTGGATCCACTAGCTAGTATTCCTATGGGGGAAACATAGTTCAAGAATTAGGAGATATAGTTGGGACCCTATTTATGCTACATGCACTGTAGTCTCTAATCTCAATAGTACATTAGTGATCCTACCTTCCCTATGTGGTAAGGGACACTCCCCACTCTAGTTCACTCGGTGCTAAGCTAGAGTCCCTTTTGAAATGTCTTCAATGCCTTTATTAATCATCATAGCTTAATGTAGGTCATAGGGTCTATCCCTTGTATAATCATCATCATCATCATTATAGCTCAATAAGAATTGCATGAGTATTGTCCTTTCATTACAATTCATATAGGTGAGGTTAACACACTAACATTTTCATATCATGATATGGCACATTGGTAAATCATCACCATCCTTATAACATTTATATCTTAGCCAACACCTCACAAACCATAGTAACGACATTTTAATTCAACATCATACCAACTCTATAAATACTAATACAAGGCATACTCCAATACAACATCATAAATTAATCACAATTAACCATAATTGAAGTAAATAATAGAGATCACAAGACTTACCAAGTCTCCTTCATAATTCATCATCAAGGTCTTACCATCAACCCTTTAACTCAACCAAATTAGGGTATAATATCATCACTCATCTATAACAAACATGATAACAAAGTCAATTGAATCACTATATCACAATTCATCACTAGTTCATAGCTTAAGATAAGATACATAGGTCAATTCACAACATACTACATAACCTAGATCAAATTCTCAAGAACTAGAATGATAGGACTATAATTGATCCTAGTTTAGTCATGATTCATGCAATAACATCTTAGGATAATAATTCAACCAATAACCAATTCAATTGAAGCAACGTTGCTGAATTCACATTAAGATCACAACCTAGGGTTAAGGGGAATAGGTCATCTTCTACATACTAGACCAATTCATAAAGATAAACACAATTGAGTTAAAAATACATGTTAATATATTCATAATATCCAAAATAAATCATAAACATATCAATTCACAAAATCAATTTCATATTGGATGAAAACCCTACTTTTGAAATCAATTTGATGGAACCCTTTGAGGAAAGAGGTCTCAAAGGTGAAAGAAATATCATATCTTACTATTTGATGAAGGTTGATGGAGAAAATTGGCCGTTTGCAGCCATTGAACTCACCTCTAGCTTGGTCTTCAATGGGGTTTCTTTGGGAGAGAGAAAGAAGAGAGAAGGAAAAAAGTTTTGGGTTTGGGAATTATGAGAGTTTAGGTTAGTCTAATTAGGTTAAGGCTTTATATAGGGTTTTAAATAACTTAATTAGACCTCCATAGTCCCCAAATAATTAATCAACCCTTTAATTAATTAAAGGAATCCAACTTAAAACGTGCATCAACTTAGGCCCTCACAGACGAAATCCCGATCGATGGTCCGTCTGTGAGACGAAGGCCACTGCTCCCTCCGTGCGGCACATCCGTCGCTAAGTTCAGAGAGTTTCCAAAATGATACTTTGGAAAAATTTACTAAGTGTCCATCTACGGTGGCCATCGATTCCCCGTCGATTGACACATTCCCCATCGATGGCATTCTCTGTGCATACTGCCTTGGGCAGTCCTTTGACCCCAAAATGCAAGGGTCCTCCTCAAGGGACCTTTGTTGGTCCTTGGGGAGTTTTGCCCGGACTTTTTGACTATGAATTAACTCTAATACATGTTATACACCTTTCCATCAATTTTCATCATTTTCCTCTCCTAAAATCTAGTCAAATAGGCTAAGGCACGCTAGTACCTCATTGAACTAGTTTCTGAACGTCATGGACGTTCTTGGGACATTTTGGTTTCTAGACTTCATAAATGACTTATATTCACTAAAATAGACCTTAAAATAGTGTATAAACCTTATGACACTTATGTTAGGCTCTACAACACGCCTTGGATTTTCAAAGTGTTACAGTAGAGTTAGGAAGTCAAACGTCAAAGAACTATCAAGACTTCCGGAAACTAGTCTTTGTATGTGCTAGTGTGACTTGGCATGTTTATGTGTTGTATTGTATCTATATTGATAGGAGAGGACTCTAAAATCTAGATGAACATATTTAGTATCAATACGTTTGGGTACGACTCATCAAGGACCACCCTAAGAGTCCTTGAGGAGGACCCAAACCTTGGCAAGAAGCTGCCAAAATTAGTCCAAACTACGACCATCAAACCACATATAGTGATTTAAATGACGCCCCATCGATTGGGGTCATGGCTTCACACTTAGCTATAGGAGCTTAGCCCCTAAATGTACGCCCTAGCAGGACGCCCCATCGATAAAAAAAATAGCTAGTAGACGGTTATTTTAGGCATTTTAGATATTTTAAGTTAGTTTATATACCTAAAACCTAAATTAGACTTCACTTTTTCAAATCAAATCCAAGGTCAAAATTAAGTTCTCTCTAGACTACATTGAAGCTTGAAGCAAGGTTGAAGCTAGGATTGAAGTTCTTCATTGATTTCTCCATCAATTTCATTGGAATTCTTCATTAAAGTTATGGTAATTCATCCTTGATTCTTCTTACTATCAAGGAGACTATTCCAAAAGCTTTTCAAAGACTTTTCAAAACCATTAAAATAATTATAAGCATGAGTTCTTGCATGAAAAGGTTTATATTGATATTTTATGGATTGATAAATTTGAATTAATATGTTTTAAGATCAAAACTTCCATGAACCCATGTATTCCTTGAATTTCTAATTTTGGCTCTAAAGTGGGTGAATTGATCATGGCTTAATTGTATTGAATTCATGTGTATATTGTATTGGGCTATTGAATTATGTATTGATCCATGTTAGAATTGTTCGTAAATTGACCTATAATGTTGATATCTATATTGAGTATTGATGGATCATAGATATGGATGAATTGTTGGCCTAGTCTTGTGTTCATTGTTATTGTTCTCTTATTACGTGAATTTGTTGAAAAAGGCTAAGGAATGACTATTGGAAGGTGGTGAGTTGACCTAATTCATTTGTTTAGTATGGAATTGATATGGAATTGTTATTGATAGGTATAGTCCACTTATGGTGGCAGTGTTTAAGTGTTATAATTGTCATGCACATGGCCTTGTCCGCATTATTATGTGAACTATAGTATGATTATGATATAGTATATGTGAAAGTATAAAGTTAAGGTACTCTTGTATTGTCTATGATATTGCATGAGTGGTATAATAACGTGATTGAATATTATTCTTCTCTAGTTGTTGATATATGATGATGAAGGACTAGGGAGAGCCTTTAGACAATGATGTTGTATCTTGTGTGGTAGACTAGTTTTCCCTACTCGGTACTTGAATGTTATTGAATGAAAGAAAGAATGAAAGTCAAGGATCGGTAGACCTAAGTTGGTGCCTTTTCTTAAATGATTTATGAGGTATTCTAGATTATGTCTTGAAATCGTAGACCTAAGTATGGTGACCCTTCTTTATGAATTCTAGAACCCTAAGTGAATGTAAAACCTTGAATAATGTAAAGAAGGTTAATGAGAATGCTTGGATCGGTAGGCCTAAGACGCCCTTTCAAGAGTAGTCAAATGAGCTATCCTAATAGACCTTGGTTGACAGACCTAGGACCCATCCTTGGATGAAAACTATTTAGATTTGGTAGGACTTAGTGATGGTACCTTCTATAATACACCTAGGGAATGAATTACTCTATGAGAATAAAGGCAAAGCACTGAGGCGATATGCTTGTGGTAGTATCTCTATTTGAGTATGAGACTAGAGTACAAAGAAGCCCTTGATACCCCTTAACCATGTGCCAACATGGGATGATTACTAGTTCTACCTTTGGCAAGTAGAACACCTTCCATAGTTTGGGGTCCTTATGACACTAGATTCCATACCTAGCTCGTATGGTCTATGTCGGTTAGTGCATATTCTCATCATATGGGATGTGTATTCTAGTATTGGAGAAGTTCTACAACGTGTAGGTAGTGGAATGGGACGCTATCTACATATGACACGAGTAGTCTTTGAAGGTGCTAGGATGAGTTCCCTAAGTCCTCCAAGACCATTCTGTGAAGTCTCCTAATTGTGTAGTTGTCTCTTCACATGGCTATAATAAATAATGTATACTACATAAAGAATGATAAAAATTAAAGGTTCTTATCTACGGTGACTTTGAGGATCATCTAGGTGTACTTGAAGAGGGTGTATGGGTGGTCTCTTCTTCTCTTACTTAGCCGAGTCTTAGAGAAATCTTAGGTAGGGGATCGAAAGTGATGAAAAGGCTTACTTGTTGAATATGAAATATGTCTTATATGTGAATGTTTATTTGTCTTATGTCTTTTAAACTCTTATGATGAAGATTTTTATCAAAATAGCATGAAGGTATATCTTAAAGTAAATGTTCCTTTTTTCATGGTTTTCTTGCATGTCCACCATACTTAGTGCATTCAATGTGCTAATTCCATATGTTTTCTATGTTTACAATTGTAGGTGGCAAGTGAGGATATTCCCTTAGAAGTTGAATCTTATGAATAACATTCTCTCAAGATTGTTATGTCCTCATATGTTCGAGGACATGGCTTATGCTTTAGTTTTTTTTCTAAAAGACTTTGTAATAGACTATGATATTATATGTGTCTAAGATGGCTATGACGCGACTTAGTTCTTTCTTATATTCTATAAAGAGTTTGACTATTATGATGAAAAGTTCTAATTTCGCATTACTTTTCACATATATGCGATGAATGATGTCTAAGAGCTTGTATAAGACCTCCGAGAGGTCGAGTACGCTGCATCGCGACTTGAAGGTGTTCTCGGGTCGTGACACGACCAATTCCGCCTTTTCCACTCGCTTCACTCTTATGTCCATAAAAATCATGTATACCTCACAATGAACTCTTGAGAATTTTATTCAACCTTGGAACCATGAAACTTTGGGTTTCATTGTCGTAAAGTTTCTTACTCTAGTTTCCTCCATACCCAAATTTGGGTTTACGAGGACCACAATCTTTCTATTTTCTTGAGCCATCATGGCTTGAGAGAAAACTTAAAAAGCATCTTGAAACTCTTCATTAGTCACTTGCTTAGTCAAAAGGTCTACTAGATCTGAATGAGCTTCTTGAGGAGATTGAGAAGCTTATCGATCACATCCTCACATGCATTCCTTCTAGAATGCTCTTCGAGGAACCATATCCTGAAAAACATCAGACATTTAGGGGCCTTAGCTGGTGATCCAGTTCAGATCATCTCAATCAATTGATTGGGAAGAGATTACTTATGAGCAAAAGGGGAGGACGAAGTCGCATGAGATTTGGTATTATTCAAACTGTCAAAAAAAGGGATATCGTTGACAGGTACAAGAATAGAATTCCTTGCTTACACTTTCTTTCTACTGGTTGGCTTACCCTGTATTTCAACAGTAAATACCGCATTGAGGAATAGCGATTCCTCTGTTTTTTTGGTCTAATAAAAAGATTTTTCATCACCACAAGCACTCTCGCTTAGCTACCACTTGTATTTGCTTGCTCCTAATGCCCTTGGTCTATGGGAAGACTACGTACATAAGTATTAGGAGAGAGAGATATAGTTACATTCTATCACATGACTTTAAATTAATGAAAGATATGGAGTTTCTTAAATATATTATAGTCCCTTATTCATAAACATGGCGCGCTTCACACTCATGAAAAAGTCGTTACTAGATGTAGCTTATGAGATGTCTTACGACCTTTCTAAACCGTGTGCTTTGAATACTAAGCTTGTCATGACTCAAAGTACATAACTAGGCGTAACATGGCATATAGATCCCTAGAAGTACCTACACAAGCCATTTAGCATACATCGTATAAGATAATAAAAATAAAGACTTCAAGAATAGTCTTACATTAATAAAGATTTTGAAAAAAGTGGAAGTCTAAATAATTCTAAATATGTAATCTAATACATCATAAGAAAAGTGATTGGGATGTAATCCATACATCTTATACAAGTCTGAAAACTAAAATGACATAAGAGTATAAACAACATCTTGGTCTTTGGAACATGAGTACTAACCAATCTTCAAATCCAATAGAATCAATTAGCCACGAGTATGAAAGTGGAAGTGTCAGATCCCACATTAGTGAAGCAATGTAGGCACAAGTATGCATTAGTACATGGGATGTTCTAAGTATGATAGGAATGCATAAGAGTCATGGAATCATGCTAAAAATGACTTTACATAACATGCAATGACCAAGCTAAATGATAACATAAATTATTAGAAAATATAAGTCATAATTAGGGTCAATGCAAGCTAAACAAATTTAAAAAAACTTCTGAGATACCTTAGAAAGTAACTTTAGTTCATTATTGTAGATAGTGTACCATATAACCTACATAGATCATTTGAGCTATAACATGGAATCCAGTGTCTATCCCACACCAAAAAGAGATATATTTACTTACCAAGGTAAGAACCACACATTTGAGCCAATATGGAACAACTAGCTAATGTCTAAGAGAAACCTATTGTGGCACATATTTAGAATCCTAACCTCTACTAATAGGAGAGTTCTTATCTTAATATCCTCACGGTGCGAAGCATAAATTACACTGAATGATCATTAATCATATTCATCATATTATCCATAGAAGACACAATCAAGAAACCAGTCCAAGCTAGAGTTCATTCAGAAGAACTCTTAAATCTTGATTCAACTTAGGTGAGAAAATCGTTAACCTAATGAATCTTTTTTGTGAGAAAACCTGTCACAACAACTACAAAATTGATGATTTGATCTCAAAGCATCCTCAAATCATTTACATCAATGAATATGCACATATTTATAAATTTATCTTTCATGGTTCATAAGCTTAATCATGTGTTTGTGGTCTAAAATTCATGGATCATGCATGGGTTCATATGAATTTAACTCAAAACATGTAATTACTTCAATTCATACATAAATAAATAGAAAACAAGCAATTTGATTATAATTGTAAAGAACCCATGAAGATTGAAGAAAAACTCTAACTTGAATTGAGAATATCTCTATACTAAATTGGAGATTTTAGAAACTTTACGGAGCAAAGGACTCCATAGTTGAATACTGACATACCTTGGAGTTCCAAACCCAATATCTATGGTGAATTAAGGTCTTGGTGCTTGAAACCATAGATAGTTCTTCCTTGAATTGAGGAAATTTGAAGGGGATAATCTTGGAAGGAATTTATGAATTTGGGGGAATTATTTAGGATGAGTAGTTTTCGGGTCTAAAAGACTTATATGGGGATTAATTGTAGGACCAAAATGACCTAGTGTATATATTAATCAATTAGAGAAAAGACTTAAAATCCCTTAAAAATAATTAGCGACCCCTTCTAGGGTTTTGACCTACGATGTGTATGACAAACTACGGACTATATTGATCAACCGTAGAAAATAAAACATAAATCGTTTAAAATTGGAAAAACTTTGACTAGGATAATATACGGTCCGCAATATCTTCTACGGTCAGTAGAAACCAATTGTAGAAACCGACTTAACCCTCAAAATTTCACTAAGTCTGGGACTCACTTACGAGACCTATCTACGACTTGTATATGGATTGATGGACTGTACTAGTCAATCGTAGAAAAAGGTATTGTAACTTGAATTTGTGATAAATATTTCCCCATTTATACGTATATAATCTACGAGTCATAAGAGTCTTTGCGGTCCCTAGGTAGGAGCCCTAGACACAACATGTACTCCAAAAAAAATTCCTTTTCTAAAATTTGAGGTGCTACAATTTTTATCTCAAGTTTTTCTTTTTCTTTTTTTGGTCCTATTGGAAAAACTATTGTACTTTGATTTTAGAAATTTTGAAGATTTTTTTTAATTCATTGAAACTTTTTGCAAAAAGTCAAGCAACTATTAAATTTGTTACAACAATTGTTGAAGATATCTCAACTACTACTGATTTTTTTTCCACCACTGCTAAAGTTTGTTCAATAACTATGATAATTGTTGCAGCAGGTGAAGTAAAAAGGAGGGTGGTAGGGCGGCAAATGAGATGTTGATGGTAACAACAAAGGTGGAGGTGATGGTTGTTTTAGAGGAACCGGTAGAGAAGAAGGAGGTGGTAGCAATAGTGGTAAAAGAGGAAGAAGAAGAGGAAGTGGTGGTGAAGGTGGAAGAACCGATCGTTGTGGTAGAGGATGAAGTGGTAACGGTGGTTACACTAGCACAAGGGAAGGGATGAATACGACATCAAACTGGAAGCAGAGAGGGGTGGGATGGTGAAGATAGGGATTTCATGTAAATAATAAAACTTGAGAATTTTAAAATTAGTGCCATTAGCATTAATCATAAAATTGTCACATCTACTCAATAGTTACGAGTTATATCACTTTTTCTTAATTTTGAAACTCTTTTGTCACCCTTAATTCAAATTCCCTAGAAACAGGATAAAAAAATTACAATGCACCCTCACCAGTCACCACTAATAAAATGAACAAAATAGAGTTGAAAAAATGTCCATGTGTTATAAAGGGAAAAAAGTTTGAAATAAATCACACCTTTGACCGAAATTGTTTAACGACACCGAACTTTGGAAAAGAGCTTTTACCCTCCTCCCTCCCCACACTATTTAATAGTGCATTTTAAAGGTATATATGTGTCCATAAGAACATCATATATATGCATCATTATGAATAGTAACGTGTCCATGTGGGGACATATATATCTTTAAAATACATTATTAAATAATGTAGGGGAGGGTAAAAGGTTCTTTTCAAAGTTTGATATTGTTACAACAATTTCGGTCAATGTTCACATATATTTCGAATCCTTTTCTCTATTATAAATGGTTTAAAGTATACTATTTTTATCTTGTTTGAAAAGTCACCATATAATTTGAATTTGATGTAATTGAATGTAACTACATTCTTTAAAAAAGTGTGGTAGACCAACTAATTACTTGGCAAGAGTAGGGGCATGGTGTAGACACATAATTTTTTTGGATTAAGTTCATATGAAATTTAAAAAAATTCATGTTCATTTGAGTTGAATGATTAATTTTAAATTTACAAATAAATAAGTCTATTTTATCATATTCAAGTTCAAGTTCCATTTCACGTTGAAGTCCAAACCACGTATCACACTGACTAGCACCCAAGACCAAAAAGGGGATGTCGCGTGTCCAAATGATATGATAATCCAGTCAAATTCATACCACGTGTCACACTAACTGGCATTCAATAAGCATTTTGCAAAGATTGGAGAAACTATAACACCAACTACATAGCTCTTAGAGGGGTGGTCAATAGAGTTCTTCCCCAAGATCGACTTGAAATGATGAAATATTTTACGATGATTCCAGAGATTAACCACATGATCTCAGGGAGGTCTAGATCATCCAATAATTCATGAAGTACGCTATTGATGGCCTATGAATCTTGGAGAAGTTTAGGATAGAAGTACGATAAGACCCTTTTTTAGGTGTAAAAGGGTCGGGATTTATGCTTAGATTGAACGAAAAAGTGTAAAATGCCCTTAATGAATAGAAAATGTAAAACACAAGTCGCGTCTGACGAAGGTCCCGATGACCCATCACCAGGATGACTGCATGTCATCTGCCATTGTCAAAAACCCATGAAACACAAAAATTTCTGCTAAGTTGATTGGCCAAATGACGAACCGTCTAGTAGTGACTACCTGTCAGGGTTGTCGTCAACTTTCTTTTCTAATATGATAGTCTCTAGTAAAAGAGTCATAACTTTTTACTCCAAACTCGAAATGAGGCAAACTAAGTGGCATTGGAAATATAACTGAAAGACCTTCAATTTGATAGGTCAAAGCTCACTTAATTAGTTATGTATACAGAGATATGATTATTTGAAGTTGATCAAAGAAGAATCTTAGGTCAAAACTTAATAAGGAAGGAAGCTTTTGACTCACTTTGTGCTAGGGGGTTCTTGTTACCTTAATGCATATTCAAAACAATTCGAACACTAAAGAATTGACCTTTACACATATGAGTATTTTAAGAGTCACCTGCTACAAATTTACATGTAATTAAAAAGTGTTTCAAGTCTTAGCTTAGAAATTTTCGAGGTGTTACAATATATCCCCTATGAATCATTTGTCCTCGAATGATGGTTAAACTAATCATGGAAGGTAATTGAGTTACTCTTACTATATTTTTGATTTCTAAAATTTTCTACTAACATAGGCGGAAGTGATTCATACTGAGAGTTTGAAACTAGACTAGAGCACGCTTGTCACAAACACTCAATTGAGATTTCAAGAATACAATTCATGGCATGAACTTTCTAAGAATCACAATAAGGGTATCAACTCTCTCCCGTCTGTTATTACACAACTATTATTCATCAACACCACTATCAAAACTGAAAAGGGATCAATGAAAAAGCATAGATTTAAAGATCATAAGCACAAGATTCGAGAAATCAGATATAAGAATATGCATGGCATAAAATGATGTTGCTTGTCATTGAGAGTAAATCATGATTTTGCAAGATTGAGCATACTACGAGATAAAAGTGCTTATATGAATAGGTTTGTATCATGAGACTGACATTTTAAATTTTATGGAGTAAGATTAAAGTCAATGGGCTAAAGTCTTTGCCCCTCATTCTAGTCATGGACACAAGTCTAATATTGGAAATATCAACAGGATGTTGTAACGACTAAACTCTAAGGAATGTGGTAAAGTATGTATTGATTGATATAACAATATAAGTCTTTTTTAACACATCACTATCATATTCTTAACACTAGACCTGATTTCTCATCTTATCACCCCCCTTAGGTTTGAAGTTGATACTCTAAAGGTATGGATCTATTGTATCTTCTTTACACTAATCTATATTCATTTTACTCTAGTACTCGAAAAATGTTGATCTCATGGCTACTGAACTCTCCACGTGGGGTACAAAGATTCATTCTAAGAATTTTTTCTGAGATGTATCTCATAGCCTCTTCTTTTTTGCTTAAAAAACACTTAATCTAACTCTTAATAGTCTAACTTCTCCTTTCTAAAATAATAATACCGTTTTTCTAAGTTCTTACAACCTAACTAGAGAAAACTTGAATTATAGTTCAGAGGCTCATCATAAGCTAGGCAAAATAAAATCTCTTCTACCAAACTCTTAAGGATAGTAAATAATGCTTACATCAGCCAAATCCATGCTGACAATTCAATTATGCTATCAAGGCACACATGAAAAATCATAAGCTTAATTGGAACTTCGTCTAACTACATACGATCTCGAGTACACCTCTTGATGCTCTTTCTAATCTAATGAATTAGTCATACTTCATTTTTTTTCATTGAGGGTCATAACACCGCACTTGTGCCACTCACATTCATTGCAATTTACACCTTAATTCCTTGACTATTGTATGTCAAATCTATTATATCAAATCTCAAAACTAACATCAACACCCTGGTGTTGTTACCCTTTTTTTTTCAGGATCCTTACCCAAAATTCAATCTTAGTGTCTATATTACTTACCACTACCAAAAAAAATTAAGAAACACTCACCCTCTAAGACATCATGACGAGTAGTCAATCCTTATCGGCCAAATACATAAACAGATTCCTAAACTGGTTGGATTTTTCCCTCAAGTACCTCAACTATGTTATTTTCCTATTGAACCATTTAACCACCCATAATTTGTTCAATTTATACAAAAATCTTGGCTGATGTGGAACGAGATTTTGTGAGGGATATTGATAGAGGATACAATGTTGTTCCAGAATTCAATAGTCCAATTGATAGTGAAAATGTTCGAGAATAATTATGTTTTACTTAAGTCATTTGAACACATTAGAAAACAAATTAGACTAACAAAGTTTGTCTTCATTTCTTCAATCAAAATAATTAAAATTCGAACATTATTGAAGGCATTTACAATAGAAACGCCGATCAAAATCAACCAACAGTGCATAAAAGGAACAAATTATGGGTATTTCAATGATTCACTAGGAAAATGACGTAGTTGAAGTACCTGAGGGAAAAATCCCAAAATGTTTAGGGATATGTTTATTAGTTCGACCATCTTTATCTAACAACCTAGTTATTTACAAATTACTGTGACATTTTCTTTCATAACTAAGTACTATTTACCCATTTACTATGCATCATTACTTAATTAGTTCTATAATCCTCTGAATACTATGGGATCCTTTTATAAATCATAAGCCTAACTTAAATTTATCACATAAGGAATAATCAACTTTTATATTCAACACTTATACTTGGTGGATGCAAAATCATTGATACCTCATCATGAACTTCTTTCTGATTAAAGTGTGCTTTAACTCATCCGGACTAGTAACTATTCCTCTGGTTTCTATCATGAAATCTACACAAACTCATCTCTTCTTACTCTACTTATACGAGAAAAATCTTCATTAAAAACTTGCTTGGTGCTTGACTGCAGAAAACATAATTTACATCATCACTATCTCCCTTTATTAGATTACTATACCTAGGGGTGTACAGACGAAATTGTAAAGTCAAAGTGAACCAATTAACCAAGTCAAACCGAGAAAAGACCTGACTTATGGTTTGGTTTGATTGGTTCGGCATTAAAAAAATCTGACCATTCTTGGTTTAGTTTGGTATTTACAAAAAATGCCAAACTAATTTCAATCCAAACCGACATAATACATATATAATTTTAAGGTTTTATACATAAAAATAATTGGATATAATCTATTTTGTAAATATTTTAAAATTAGTTTTATTAATTTTCAATATGTACAAGTTAGATGTATATTCATACTTGGGCTTGTAACTTGTAAGTTACATATATACTTCTCCATTGAATGGTTAATGATTCAAGATCAATATAAACTTGTCATTATTGAAAAGGTTGTGAACAATGTGGAGCATATCAGGAGGCCCATCGCCAAATTTATCATTATTATGAACAACCATTCAAAGTTTTTTAATGGGAAGGTTTTGAAAAATTTATGGTCAAAGCATTGCCTAATTTTGATTTACCTTATGGATAATTGTGGCTAGACATTGTTTGAAGATTTATAAAGAAGAGAAAGAGAAGCTTAAAAAACTTTTTAAGAATAAAAAAATATGTATTATTAGTGCTACATTTACATCACTTCAAAATTGGACTTATTTGGTTGTGACTTCTCATTGGATTGATAATGAATAGAACTTATAGAAGAAGATTCATATTTTTTTTCCAAACTTCGGAACACAAGGGTGAGACTATAGCTAAAAGTATTGAATCGTGTTTGTTGGATTGGGAAATTGAATTCTTGTTTACAGTGACTCTTGATAATGCATTTGCCAATGATGTTGTCATTAAGCATTTGAAGACACATATTGATGATTGGAAAAGGGTACTATTGAGAAATGAGTTTTTACATATTAGATTTAATGTTCATATTATGAACATACATGTAAAAGAAGGTTCAGATGAATAAATCGAGCCAATTTCTCGCATAAGGAATGCAGTTAAATTTGTCAACCCATTTGCTTCTAGGTTTGCTTCTTTCAAATCATATGTTGAGAAGGCTAAGCTAGACACTTATGGTGTCTTAAGTCTTGATGTGGAAACTATGTGGAATTCTAAATATACGATGTTAGAAACTGCTATAAATTTTAAAAAGGCCTTTGAAAGAATGTACGTGGATGATCATAACTATCGAATGAATGACAGCTTTTGTGAGAGACTTGAAGAAAGGGGCTCTTCTTCCTCAAATCAGAAATGGGTCTTCTCCATTCATCTTCCTTTTATAATATTAAGGTTTAATTTCTAATACCATTTCATTTCTTTATCATTTTAGGTGTATTTGGTTATTACATGATGTGTGGCTAAAACTCTCCATTCTTAGGGTGTGATTTAGCAAATATATGTTGATATTATTATTGGGTCTTGCTTGCTGATAGGTTAGATGAATTTTAATGGTGATTTAACCTAATGGTTGTGGTTTAAATTAATGGGTTTGTAGTTGCAAATACAAAACCACCCAAATTTTGACCCTCCCCGACAAATTAATTTACGAGTTTCTTAAATTCCAAACAAGGTAAAATAATTGACCTTTTAAATATTCAAATATTTTCGAGCCATTACTTAAAGTAGCTTTGATCAATTTCGTTATTTAAGTGATAGGTTTCATATGATTAGTTTATCGTATAATATATTCGAAAATCGCGTCAAAAAGATTTTATTTCTTTGTTGTTTTGTTTAAATACTTTGCTATTCTAATTTAGTCATGTAATAGTGCCTTTGGATTAGTTTTTACGATTAGGGCGACTAAGTTACTTCGTTAAATTTAAGAAGCTCATTAAACTAATTTGGCATTATTTCGTTTAACGACCGTTTGATTTAAACCCACTCAAAGGGCCATAGTGAACTCTTTTCTTGATTGAAACATTCAGCAACCCACATCAAATCCCCAGACCCAATTTCCATTTAATTCCAATCTTCAGCCCAATTTGTCAAACTAATTATCCCATTCAATTTCAATTGCAGCCCATTTACTCATTTCCCAGCCCAAGCACTTCCTAATCCGACCCAGCATTTCTCTGCGACCCGGCCCAATTTTCTGTCCCAAAAAAAACCCCCAAATAACTCTCAAGCTCAATCATAGGCGCGTGTTTTTCCCCTTCTCAGCGAGTGGAGTCTCGACACGAGACCCGGCAATAACGAATTTCTTTTTCACGCGGAGGAGCCCAGCGTGATAACGCGTTTCAGCAACAGTCACCTGCAAAACCTGCTCTGTTCACCTTTGCTCTCGTACAATCGCAGCAGCAAGCACGCGTATTCATCCTTGAGATGGTGAGATGAAGACACACCGAGTCTTAAGGACAATCAAGCGATCTGGAGCATCCAAACCCCCCCCCCTTCCCTTTTGGAATAGAGTTGAAAATTCAGAAAAGTTGTTTTCTTGTGTGGGCGAAAAGGTTGGTGAAAAATTTTGATTTGGGATGGGCCTTGATCCGAAATTTTGGACCCTTTTCCCTCCCTATCCAAAAACCCTAAATCTTTTTCTATATATATTCTCGTTTCTCAATTAGAGAGGAATTTTTTTTTGATTTTGGAGGCGGACAATAGAGGGTCATATGCTTCAGATTGATCATTTCCTCTGTTTTCGTTTTTTTTTATATAAAAAAAAGCAATATTGTTGGTTTAAATTTCTTGAGTGCATTGATAAAGAGTTCCATTTGCAAGAATATTATTTATAATTTATTTGAATAGCCATTGGTTTTTTGGTGGTACATCTGGGTTATCATTTTTGGTGTTCTTGATAAGCCATTTGCTCGGTCTGTAGGTTAGTATGTTCCAAGCTTGAAATCCTGACATGGTCGGTTTAGTTTGATTTGATTTCCTCTTTATCGTAGGCGAATGGCAAGTTCTCATTCACTTTAATCTCTGTGTTTGCTGCCTCGTGTTAAATTTTCTCATGTTAGAAATGGGTGGTAGTAAATTTGCAAAGGAATTTGCTATAGACTTTTGTAGGCTGTCTTGTATTAGTGCATACAAAATTTTAATTCCTTTTAATGTTGTAAGTGTCGATTACCTTTTATCATGTGAGTCCTTTATGTGCATCCCTTTACTGTTTGGAATACATTACTGGCTAAAAAAAATATTTAATATTTCGATTATCTTAAATGAACTGCATGCGTATTTCTCTTGTCATTACGTGAAATTAGCATCATTATTCCTTATCTTTTGTTTACATGGGGGAAAATTTTATTTACACTTTTTTTCTTTTCAATTCTTATTAATTGTGTATCCCTTGTCATCTGCATGAATTATGGGATGAGTTCATCCTATTCCAACCACCATTTATTCTCATGCGCCTCTCTCCGAGCCAAGGAGGCTCCATCCCATTCATTTCGAATCCAAAATCGGTGGGCAGATTCTTGACGTTGAACTAGCATGAGAATTGAAGAAAGTCGAAGAAGCATGGGATTAGAAGACCCATTTTATTTTTGCATTTCAATATTGTATTTATTTTGGGCATAAGCCCTTATTGTCTTTTATTTTATTTTGTATTAATTATTTGCTTAGTTTAGGACAGGTACAGAAGAAGTGGATCGAAAACCCAAAAAAATCAAAATGGGTCGAAAACCCGAAACAGGTGGGTCCAAAATTCCGGTCAAGGCGAACAGACCCGGAATTGGATCCAAATCTCTCTTCCTCTCTCTTACTTTACATGTTTTGATTATTTGTCTGTTTTATTTATCGTTAGTTTAAGGTTAGGAAACTCTGAATCCCCGCAAACGCCTCTAGATATTTTATCGACTTAAAAAATTATCAATTTTGCAAATAAGTCACTTAGGTAATAAGTTAGTATTTTAAATATTTACCATCCTAAACTTTTTTAAGTTAAAAATTTTTAAGCCAAATTAAGTTAGTTGTCGGATAGCCGTAATTAAGCTAAATGTCTTAGGTGCTTTCAAAACCTTCCTAAGACGTTAATTAGAATCCCCGAACCCCCCTTTAAAGTTTTCAGAATGATTTATCCTGTTTAAGTTTTTCTGAAAACAAGTTTTCTTGATTTTTCTTTAAAAATTAAGTGGTGACTCTAAAAAGCCGAAAACTTATATTTTTCCTTTTTCGATTAAAACAAGCGGGTGTGGATAAGGTATAGGCTAGTCTTCATCAGACAATTGGGTGTCCGAGAGGAACCCATTTGATATGGGGTAAGTTGCTGCAGCTGAAATTCACTTTCACCTAAAGCTTAGCCTAGTCATTACTATCTTTCAAATTTCCTATAGAAAGCATGAACCCAACGGTTCACTTCACCATATATTGCGGTCGCACCCCGATAACTTTTCCTCATACTTGATTCCCCTTAGTTATTTTTGTTGATTTTACTACTTCTGACAAACCCTTTTGATATTTGACACTTCAGTATCACAAATTAAATTTACTTTGTTTTTATTGGATAATATCTCAAACTATTACTAACTAGAACAAACAAATTAGTTTAGCTACTATTTTCACTACCGCTCCTTTTGGACACGACCCCGACCCTTGGGGTTACTATACTCGCTTCGATTCGTAGACACTCAGATTGTAGGCTAGTGTTGTTGATCGCGATATCACTAAAAGCATCAACTGTGACATCTCGCAACTTGAAATAACTAAGAATAAGCAAAGAAACCAAGAATAATCATTATTGGAAATAAATAGGGAAATCTGAAAATTTTCTGAAGTGTAAAAGTGAATTTTTGGTCATTTTCAAACGGTCATAACTCCCAGCTCATGAGGATTTAGTGTGAGTTCTTTATATAGTTGGAAATCCCTTGTGAAGATCTTTCCAACGGCTCCAAGTTTTTGCATTTTCGATGTCGTATGAGGGAGATATATCTTTCTGAAGTTGGGTTGTTGGACTGAGGAAAGTCCAATTCGGATTTTAGTAATGGCAAAGTAGTTTTTTCACCTAGTATTTCCTAATTCATTTTAAAGGTTTATTAGGGGTAAAACCAAGTCCCAATTCAGTTTTAGAAAAGTTGAGAACGCTTAGAGCTTGGGAGAAAACTGAAGAAAGGAGAAAGGCCAAGATTCTTCAAGAACGCTAAGGTTTCGCTCGTGGAATTCGTCGGGGTTGATCCCAATCTAGGTATGTGAGATCTTTCTGTGTGGGGTTCATTCACCCACACACCAACATGTTTAATTCAACAAGTTTTGTATTGATTGAATAATGAATCTTGAAGTTCTTGATGAACAATTGTTGAACCCTTGTACGTAAAGTTGTAGTGTACCTTTAGTGGTTTTCACTCGTGTTTCCGGGATATTTTACGAGTCCAAACTATTGGATATTGAGGATATTAGTGATCCAAAGTATTTGGGGGAAGATCCATGGAATTTTAGGAGGTTAAAATTGAAAATCGTAGAAGAAAAGTCGGAAAACCCGTTTGAGAGGCATTGGGGCACCGCCCCTACCGGAACCCCTCAGGATAGACTCTGTCCATCAGGCTCTGGCGCCCCGCGTCTCTCGGAGCGCCATGGTCTCCCGTAGATCCGATTTTATCGTACTAGTTCCTAAGTGATGTACCTATTATTCCTAGTTGATTCCAACACTCTAAAGTACATCTAAACATCATGAAATCATCCATAACAATGAGATCATGATCCTTGAATCCATAATCCAATTCAAGAGAAGTTAATATCAAAGTAAAAGGAGTTACGAGTCAAGTCTAAAATTTAAGAAGCAAATGAAAGTAAGTTTTAAAAGCATTCAAAAGTCTTAAACAAATATGAAGGTTCAAGCAATGAGTTTAGCAAAGAGTAAATGTAACATCTCTAAAATGACTTACGTGAAACTAGAGTCTAACACGTGTGTAATGAGGTTTTAAAGTCATAAAAAAATTTATGATGATGTTTATAATCAGTGTCTAAAGTTTGGTGATGTTTGGAGGTCAAACGTCCATGACGTTCGAAAGATATGATTTGAGACGTGCTTATACGTTTAGGTGTGCCTTTGCATGTTTTATGTATTCGATTTTGTTGAAATTGATATGAGGGGTTCCTAAAATGTGTACGAGTATATTTGGGTTGGAAACATCTGGGAAAAACTCCCCAAGGACCAACCAAAGGGTCCTTGAGGAGGACCAAACTTGCATCCAAAAACTGTCAAAAACAGTCCAACCTATGGAAGGCAATCAACGCTCAGTAGGTCAGTCGACGCCCCGTAGGTGGAGGGAGTAGGTGGGTAATTAGTCTAGGGAGCTTAAGATTTCAAATTTTGAGCCTCTGACCCAAAACACGGACCAGCAGGAAGATCCATAGGTTGGTCTATGGGGCATAGCTTGGAGCCGTAGATGGTTTGCAATTTTCCTACAACATCTCGGCCAAGTGAAAGGTAAGTTGGGAATTTCACCTGGCCATCCTAAAATTATTTGGGAGGTTTATTAAGGTTATTTTGGGTATATAAAGTGGGTTTTATAAGTCCAGAACACTTAGATGAATTCATTATTTCAAAATCAAAACCCCAAGACACCTAAAGAACTCTCTAGACCACCATTAAAGCTTGAAGGGAGATTGAAACTTGAAGCTTGGTTTATACATCAATTTGCATTCAATTTAGTGGATTAGAATCAATTAAGGTATGGTTTTTATCCTTGAATATCTTTTCTTCAAGGAGCCAATCTTCAAAGTGGTTTCTCCGACTTTCTCAAAATATGAACTTCTAAATTGTAATCTAGCCATAGGTTCTTGCATAAAATATTTTGAATCAATGTATTATGATTGAATTGATGTTAATTTTATGATTTTAGACTAAAAACTCTATGAACCCATGCAATCCTTGTTTTGACTATATTATGGGTGATCTGATCATGTCTCTATACTATTGAATTCTTGTTTAGTTTACTTTGGGTATTGAATTATGTAAGAATTATCTTAGGATTATATGTAGGTTGTCCTAAATTGATAAATTCATATTGTATTATCTTGGATTCATTGTATATTTGGATTATTAGATTGAATTGGTGATCATGGCTATTGGTAAGAGCCTTTGTGTATTGAGTTGGTTAATTTGGCTTTGGATTGGAGTTTCGAGATTGGATTGGTGGTATTTTGACCTACCTTTCTCTATATTGTGTAGTACATGTATTGAATTATGATGATGTTTGGTATGGTCCACTTATGGTGGCAGTTTTTATATGCTATACTTGTGAATAATGTGGCCTCATCGACATTACTTTATGAATTGTGAAATAATATGGCCTCGTCGGCATTACTTTATGAATTATAAATATTACAATGTTATAACTTGAATATGTGAGTATTGTGAAGGTCTTGATGACTTATATGTATATGTGAAGTCAAAGTATGTGATAATGATAGGCTACAGTGATTCCTTGTATGTGTATACTTGATGTTGAAGTGTAAATCTTCTTAGTTTACTATATGAACATTATGATGTGTTATATTGATGTATCTATAGAAGTGTTTAGGGTGACTTGCAAGTATAGAGTTGAACCTATGTGCTACATGAATGATATTGTACATGTGATAAGATGATAATGAAGTGTGTCTTGTTTAGGTAGACCTATGTCCCTTACTTGTACATGAAATAATGTGAATATGAACCCTTGACTTAGTTGGATAAAACACCTTTTTCATGAATGTTTATGTATGAATGGAATATGATCTTGAATAAGGTAAAGAATGTCATTTATGTGGAACCTTTTAGAAAGAAGGTTATGATATCCTTGAAGTTGAAAGTCGTAATGGTATACTTATCGTGTGAATGATGGACTTAGGGTTGGTTGGCTAGAACGGCATGAAATAATCCTTAGGAAAGTCATTGATCTATTTTAATAACCATTGTAGGCAGCCCTAGTAGACCCTTCTTGGTAAGGTGTATTATGATTTGGTTATGAACAAGATATGGTACCTCTTCATATGCTCTTTTATTGAATTAATCTATGAGAACAAAGGCTAGCACAGTGAGTATGCTTGGGGAGTGGCTCGAGTTGTAAGATGAGACTAGAGTACAAAGAAACCTTTGATATTTGTTAACCATGTGCCTACATGGGTTGTATCCTAGATCTATTATTGGAAGTAGAACACCCTTTATTGGAGTAGGGTTGACTCCGGATTCCATGCCTAGCTAGTATGGTCTATGTCGGTTATTGCCTATTCTCATCATTTGGGGTACATTCTAGTGTTGGTCAAGTAAAAGTGGTCTTATCTTGATCCTCGGGGGCAATAGAGATTTAATTGTAACACGAGTAGCCATCAAGAAAACAATAACCCCTTTTCGTGTGAGTCTATCTAACATCTGATCCATAAAGGGCATGGGGAAATGGTCCTTCTATGTCCACATATTCAACTTCCGGTAATCCATATAAACTCTCACTACAAGAAATCTGATTTTTAACGACCATTGTTTTACGACGGGTTATTACTCCGGTCGTTATAAGTAATATATAACGATCAAAAAATTTTCCAATCGTTAAATGCTAATTTTCATTTTAAGAATACTGTCTGGACCATATCCAACCCATTAAATCCACTTATCCGGTTTTTATATTAGCCCAACAAATAATTAAAGTGCAAAGCTATTCTATATTACATATTTTTTCCACAAGAAATTGTTCATCTTCTCCCAAGCCGCTCACTATGAACTCCAATGCAAACCCTAGACCTCCCCTTCCTATTATTTTCTCTTTATTGTTATCTTTGTGAGTGAGATAGAACCTTGATTTCCTCTACTGCCTGAACTTTCTCCTTCTGACTAAGCGATTATGTAGGTTAGATCGAGATAATTGACTTGCTTGCGTGATGATTGAACTTGTTGGCTTCGTGCTTGAGAAGAAGTATCTGGTAATTATTCTTGCTCAGTATCCTATAATCACCATGTTTGTTATATAATCACCATTTGTCATTGCGACTTTTCCCTAAAAAGAAAATTTAACTTACATGTATAGTAGAACTTTGTTCCTGTTGTTTTTCATATGTTATCCACTTAGACTTATCATTCCTTTTGTGTATTCATGATAATTTTAGAGCTTTGATCACTGAAAATTATAATTTTCAGAACAAGTTCCTCTCGCCTCTGTCATACACTACACTAAACTCTTAATTTGAAGTTGTCCTTGTCTTATTTGTTTCTCTTACTAAAACATGATCTGTTTTGAAGGCAAAAAGGAGCACTTACAGTGTGTAAAAATATTTGTTTGCACCACTTGTGCTATTGGAATGATAGAAATATTGTTATGAATTTAGATAATATGGCGGACATTCTAGAATCATATGATACTTATGTAATATAGACTACATTTTCTCTATACTTTCACTTTTTTAAAAAAAAAGTAAAAGGACAATTGCTATATTATGTAAATCTAAATAGTAATCAATAGATAACGACCCAAATAAAATAAATGATCAAATTAAAAGAAAAAAAAAGAATCTCAAATAGGCACAAAGAAAATCACATAAAGCTCAAAACTCCATCCAGATGGACCATTTATGAATTGGAAACTCTAGAATAATCTATAGCTTCAGGTCTTGCTGGCTTTTGAGCTACCAAACCTCCAAAACGTCCTAAAAGCATATCAACTATTGCAACAACTTCATACTGCTATGAAATTGTACAATACCTCTTTGACTACCACTAAGAGCGGTAACCGATGAGGAGCTTAATATACTGTCCCAAGACAGGGCAAGTTCCTTACACCTTCTATTGATAGAGATGAGAATTATTGTGTTGAGATCTGAAGCATTTCAATTTTCAACCTTAGGAATTCTCAATCTCTCACCCGGATTTATGGAATCGAAATTCATGGAAGAGTTCTTCCATCTTAGCTAGAGTCAAGTTGTCCTTTTTACAAATTTTTAGGTGCTACATGTTTTTTCTTTCTCTCATTCTCTGTGGATAGACATTTAATTACAGATAGAAAATAATTAATGCTATTTTGAAACTTCTGATAGATTAATTCCCTAAAATGAATTTAATATCACTATCTTCATAATCTTCACTAGCCAGTTCTAAGTAATTCCAGCGTCTTTATTTTTACAAGTGCATTCAAAGTGTTAACTTTATATGTATATCTACCTCTTGTTGTTAAACTTGAATGCCTATTATATTACTAAAAATAGTTGGTAACTGTGTTGTGCCTTGTGGTTGACTTATGGTAGTGCTTTCTCCATATTGAGTACTTTTTTCCCTTCTGCTGGTGATTCCTGTAATGAAAAGAATGTTAATGTATTTGCAAATTCAAAATCTAGGTTAGTTTCAATTTGATATTGTTTTAACTAAAGTCTTACCTTATCATAAAAAATTGTGAACTAGTGACCATCTTGGCAGTTTGGTTATAAGATCAAAGTAATGATAGTGCATGCACCCCCCCCCCATGTGTACATATTTTTTTGGACTAATACTTAGGGAGGAGTCAACTTGAGACTAGGGGGTTCAATCGAACCACTTTTAGTGGAAAATATACTATTTGTACATGATTAACATTAATTTTTATGTAAATATTGTAGATATTCAACCCCATTTGACTAATTCATCTGTTAACTTTTTTTTATTTTTTGAACCATTAGTGAAAATACTGATTCCCTCACTATATATATAGTGTACACTGCTTATATAAATGAGATAAAGTAATGTTTCGTAGAGAAATAGCAAAAAAAAAAACAGGTGAGGGGGTGAAGAGGAGAAATAATTGATTAGTTACAACTTCTGATGTGATTGCTACATATTTTTTTCCTTAAAAATAAATAAATAAATTAGGCTGAGAGTACTATGATGTTGAAAATAAGAACTATGTAAGTGGTTCATCTTCATTAAAGCGAAATCTTTAGTTCTTTATTTGTCACATTGTCATAGTTATTTGTTCTTTGAGTTATATATGTGTTTCCTAAAAGATTTTAAGTTGTCTATTCATGAATAGAATCTACATGTTCTTGTGGGAAGCTAGTTGATGCAGAGAAGCCATTGTCTGAAGCTAAAGTTGAATCTCCAATCCTTAAAGTATGCAGAGAGAGAGGCTAATTCAACACGCATTGTCATCTGTGAGCCCAATTATTTTTCACGTAATTGTCACCATATTTTAGTACACAAATTTGTAACTATTAATGTGTAATGCAGAGTATCTCTCTGTCTGTAAATGATCTCTTAGCGTGTTGTGACTTTTTACGGGAGTTTTGTGATGGTGGATATCCTATAGCAGCAAGGCGATACTTTAAATGGATGAGAGAGATCGCAGAAGAGGTAAATGGTGAATTAGCTTGGAAATTTGTGATTTTATCCAAATTTTCAGTAGGCCTTTGTTTGTTTCCTAGCAGATGCAAATTTTCATGGTTGATATCTACTTATATAAGAATTTATTGGTCTTGCCTCATGCTCTTTTTTTTGCATGAATAGAGTAATAAGTATTGAATGATTTTCAATCAAAATTAACTGGTAAAGATATAAAAGTCATGTGAGATATTAAAAAAAGAAAACCTTGTTCCTACCTTTTTACACTTGTACTCTTGTCTCACAATTTTGATAGTATTGGTGAATTGATGATATCTATAGGTTTGTTAACTGACAAATGGTGTAATAAGTAAGTGGATCCACAAGCACTGTTTTGTCAATTGTGTTTCAGTAAGCTATAGTTCATCTATGACTGCATTTGTTTGTTTTAGTTGTTTCCATGATCATATTTATGGTGCTTTATATATGGAATTAAATCATTTCCTTTTTGAAAATCGACAAAAATAGTATAAAGTTTATCATATGGTTATGTGACATAAGTTGAAACTTAATGTGCATTAAGGAATGGCTTTAGAGAAATACGAGCATACTACTTCCGAGTTCATTATATTTGTCATGTTTTAATTCTTCACACGACCCTCAACTAAAATGATTATTTTGCTAAATTATTCTTTTTACATTTTTTATCTCAATAGCCTTGATTTTTTTTTGGAAACTACACTTTCCACATTCCATTTTGTGGGTTTTTATTGGATGTTGTACTTATTGTTAATCTTAATTTAATACTATGTTTTAGTCACATTATTCTCTCCACAAATAATAATTATTTCGGATTTCCTTGATCATATTTGTTGCCATTAGGAGAACATATACTAAAATGACAAGTTTTTTTTTCACAGATCAAAGATTTGTAATGGAAAGAACCTTGAAGAAACTGCAGAGAAAATGTATGTGACTGGAAAAGTTTAAAGAAGTTGAAGCACAAGAGAAATATATTTTCTATCTTTTTTAGGAGTTTGATGATATTATCATGTGTATATGTGACATAATATTCTCATAATGTAGGATGTTGACTATTATAATGTCATACACGTTTTTATAGTAATGCTTATTCTTTGTAATTAAATTTTGGTAGTTCATATATGACTCAAACCATGAATGCTAATTATTAAGTTTTTTTACATATTTACAATAATAAGCATGTAGTGATCAAATTTTTAGTTGTTAAAATCTAGTACAAAATTAGGTAAAGTAAAATCTAGTTGCTTAAAGAACTTATAACAACTGGATTTGTTACTGTAATTAAGTGTTTTTAGTGACCAGGATGAAAATTAATGAAAGATAAGTTTGGTTGTTAAAATGAGAATCGACGACCGGAATTTTTACCATCGCTAAAGAATTTAAAACAACCAATTTGAAAATCCGGTCGTTAACTTTTAACGATGGATCTTTTAGCGATCGGTGACGACCAATTTTTTACCGGTTGTTATTGACTAATAACAACCGGATCTAGACTTTTAGCGACCGGATTGCCTCTCGTTAAAAACTATTTTTCTTGTAGTGTCTACATCCGGTCACTGGCTGCATTGGAACTAGTTTGTTCATCTCATTAGGCACCACTGTCATCCCACTCTTTTTAGGCACGCACTTAAAAGGGCACACCCAATAACTGTTTGCGATAAGATAAATGACTCCGGCATCAAACCACTTGATGATCTCCTTTTTCACTACCTCTTTCATAGGTGGATTCACCCTTCTTCGGTTCTCAATACTGGTTTTGTGATCAGGCATGAGTTGAATTTTGTGTGAACAAATACCGGAGGGATCCCAATAATGTCCACAATAGTCCAACCAATGGCTCGTTTGAACCTTTTCAAAACCTCCACTAAACACTCTACTTGTTGCCCATTAAAATCCGTTGCAATTATCACTGGTAAAGTGTCATCTCTACCCAAGAACACATACCTCAGATGAGGTGGTAGAGTCTTAAGCTCTAATTTCGGAGCCTCCTCAATAGATGGTTACGCGGATGGAGACTCGCGGTGCTTCATTTCGTTCAAGTGCAGCCACTAGAGACCCATAATCTTCAATACCATCACTCTCAAAATTCATAATCATTGTCACTAGTGCCTCGAGCCTAGTCGCTCTTCAATTTGTACCTCGGATATACTCTCAGCCCATTAGGATATAACAAATATGGTTTGGAGCTCACCACTATGCTTCATGGACCTACATATATTGAAAGTTGTTTCTTCATTGTTCAACCTACACTTCATCTTCCCCTTTTCCATATCAACCGATGCACGCTCGGTGGCAAGGACTAACCTCCCTAGAATAATGCAAACCTCAAAATCAACCTCATAGTCAAGAATCACAAAATCGGACGGAAATATAAATGACTCCACTTTCACAAACACATCATGGAGTATACCAATGGGCCTTTTCACTGTTCGATCGGCCATCAGTAACCGCATCGAAGAAGGCTTTGGGTCACCTAACTCTAACTTCTTATAAATGGAAAGAGGATGATGTTTATGCTTGCACCAAGATCACATAGTGCTTTAGCAAAGTGCAGCAACACAATTGTACATGGAATGGTGAAAGCGCAAGGATTTTCCTTTTTCTGCACAAGAGACCTTGTAGCAATAGCACTATAATGTTGCATTCTGTCATCATCCTCAAAACTCATTGATCTCTTCGTAGTCACCATATCCTTCATGAACTTAGCATAACTGGTCACTTAATCCTAAGTTTCTATCAAAGAGACATTGATGGAAAGCGGTTTTAACATAGTGATAAATCGCCGGTATTTACCATCCTCAGTCTTCTTCACTAATCTCTGAGGGAATGGTGATGGAGGTCTAGGAATGGTGACCACTTTCCGAGACACCTCTATTTCTATCACCGTTTTGTCTACCAACTCTCCACTAGTCTCTACAACCTCTTTGTCTTTTCTCATATCATCTTCTACCACAGACGGCATAGGTGGATCAATAGTTTGCTTACCCCCTCGAGTAGTGACTGCCATGCAATGCGCATAATTTTTAGGATTTTGGATGGCTTTTCTAGGAAGAGTGTCAAGTTGGCGTGGATTTTTAGTAGTAGACATTTGAGTCATCTGTAACTCAAGATGCTTAATCGAAATCGCATGTGCATCCACCTTTTGCAAAATATTAGCTAAATCACCTCTCATCTCCTTAGCATGCTCATCACTAGTGTCAAAACTCCTCATCATCTTTTGTAGCATATCTTCAACTCGCGCCATACTACCTTCATCATCCCTAGGAGCCACTTCCCTATTTTGTGGGAGATTATAGGGCTCACTTCAATCATTCCTATTACCATAGTTACCACGGTTGAAGTTCTTATCGCGGTTGTAGTTTTCATATTGAACATATTGACCCTCTCAATTGTAGTTACCATAGTTTCGACCTTGATTTCCTTGACCTTAGCTATTATTATCCTGATTGGAGCCTTGGGCGATTGGTCAGAAACCCCCCATCTACTGATTCACTGCGTAGGCATTTTTTATAATAGAACTCATCTACCGGCGGTGGTGGTTTAGTCAAGTAGTTCACCGCATTTACTTTTTCTGCACCTCTACTCACATTTTTTCAAAATCAACCCTAGCTCAGTTCTCATTTGTGCCAACTCTTCACGCATCTCATCTGTTGTTGGGTTGTTTGTAGCTTATACTACAAAGGTGTTTCTCTTGGTGTCCGACTTTCTAGTGCTCCAAGCCTTGTTGTTGCGAGATATATTCTCCAACTTCTCTGCGATCTCTGCATATGTGCACTCTTCATAGGAACCCCGCAATAGTGTCGAGTACTACTTTATTGTTATCATCTTGACCCCGATAGAATTACTCTTTAACGACTCATCATCAATGCGTTGGTTTGGGATGCCTCTCACAAATGCAGTAAATTTGTCCCAAAAGCTACTCACTGACTCCCCGGGTAGTGCCACAAAGTTTTTCACTTTATCTTTGTGGTTAAGCTTCTTGGACACTGGGTAATAGCTTGCTAAGAACGCATCTCTACACTGATCCCAAGTACAAATGGAGTTGTAGGGAATATCAGCAAACCATATTGCGGCATCTCCTATGAGTGATAGAGGAAACACTCGCAAACTGATGACATTTATATCCAAGTCTGGCCTGCCCACACAACTCTTACACACATATCTCAGTTTGGTTATGTGAGCATAAGGGTCCTCTAATGGCAGTCTCGAGAATAAATCCCTCGTGGTGAGCATCTGCATCAAGCTACTCGTCACCATGAATATGTGCCCAGGTGGAAAAGGGGGTTGGACAAGAGGTCCATCAGAGTCAGCAATGTTAACGTCGGCCCTATAGTAATCCTGAGGTTATGGTTTGGGGGGATGCATCCTCAAAGCATTCTACAATTGATTTTCAACCTAAACTTGATGGTGTGCCTCACGGTTAAGTTCAGGATCGAATGGAATGAGTGGTTCTCCTCGGCTTCGTGTACCTGGCATACACTAATGCTAGACCTTAAAGAGACAAAAACAAAAAGAAAAAAGTAAAATCAGGAAATTTTTGACTAAATATCAATAATGTATTTAAAGTTAATCTAAAATTCAGATTCCCCGGCAGCGGCACCAAAATTTGATACGCTCAAATAACACCTCCCTAATGAAGTATAAGCAGTCGTAATCAAGTAGAGTTTAGTATAAGCGGTCGTAATCAAGTAGAGAACCCAACTAGTAGGTTGGAATTGATCCCACGAGGAAAAGGGTTTAGACTTAACTTCAATGTACAATTATATCTATTTAGCCAAGGTTTTTCCGAAAATAAGAAATTAAAGGGGGATTTTGTGAAACAAGTTTCTTTCACACTTCTAAATTAACAAGTAAGCAAAATTTAACATTGAGTTTTTATCAAGTTATGAGACTAACTAGGGTATATGGGTTCCCTCTAGGTTCATAACACCGTATCCCTAGCAATAGCAATTCTTCTCTAGAGTTTTGCATGTAAAGTGATAAGTTATGTATATCTAAATCCTTGGTCCGGCATCTAGAGAATATCACTCCATACCTTGGTCCGGCTACGTGTGTATAATTTACTAACCCTTACCTTTACTTCATATTAGACATCATAATCGATGTATGGCTTAGTTATTACTTTGCACCAGTCACCACTAACCTATTAGATAGTATCCCACTAAATCTATGTTGATAATTCCGTTCCTATTACTACTTCCTTGGTCCATCAAGTAGAAACAAGGCAAGTTTTAACGCGTGCACTCGTTAAAAGGACTTCTACACGAAAGAATTATCAATACATGTAAGAACCTATTTGAAAATTGCTTATTTGCTAGGTCTACTTTGTTAATTACCCATGGTTCCCACAACCCTAGTTGTGGATTTATTTACCCATGCAAGCAAGATCACAATTCATAATTTTTAATGAAAAAATCATGAACTTACTTCAACAATAAGAATAAACACAGAAGATCAACTTGAAATTGCAAAATAAATCTTCAAACCAAATACAAAAATTGAATTATTGCCAAAGTTTGCAAAAACCAATATCCAAACAAAACTAGAACAATACTAACAATGTCTAACCCCAAAAATGAGGTTTTAATCCCTATTTATAGAAAACATTGTCCTAAATTAAAAGGAATTGAAATAAGGAAAGTTTGTCCAAAAATACGGCATTGATCGCGACCCCTACTGACGGACCGTCGATGGAATAACGATCCATCGACAGCCTCCGTCAATCCATACTTAGAATATTTTCTCTCCTTATTTGACACCTTCTCTGAATCAATTGACGGGCCAACATAACGGTGCGGCGATGCCCTCCGTCGCTCCATCCTTAGAATTTCTCCAACTTCGGGTATTGGAACTATCTCTGATTAAATCAATGGTCTGCTAGTACGGTCCGTCGATCAATCGATGGACTGTCAATCCCTTCCGTAGTTTCACACTTGGTCAGATTTTCTCGAGTTTCTCCATCAGTCTAAACTTCAATCGACGGTCACCACATACGGACCATTGATTGAATGACGGGCCGTTGATGGCCTTCATAGGTCGTCTTTCTGCACTATTTTCCAACTGCCTTCTGCGTTTTTATTTTGGACATATTTCCTACAAAACAAACTTAAAAACATGTTAAAACTACTACAGAAAGGCTCTAGACACACACAACTCTTAAGAAAAATGTATTGAAAGCACTGTGAAACCACGGTACATCAGTTTTCTGCATGTCTTACTTAGGTGAGTCTTAGAGTAATTCTAGGTAGGGAGTTATATGAATGAGATGATAATAATCTTATATTAGGTAATCTAAAGTATCACTTTGGTGTGTGTGAAGGAATTGTATTGGCGGTCTCTTCATAACTCACTCAAGTGAGCCTTAGAATCACCTTTGGTAGGAGGATCTCATGGTTATGTGAATTGAAGTGATATTTGGTGTTATATTATGGAATAAGATTATATATGCTTATGTTGACTTAATGTGATATCTAATACTTGTTTTATGAAGTTTTACTCAAAAAGAGCATGTATTTATACAAATGTCCTTTTAGCATGATTTTATTGCATTAAGTCATACTTAGTACATTCTAATGTACTAATTCCATATATTTTGTCTATCTCTAAAGGTGTATGTGGCATTTGAGAGGAGTCTTGAAGTGAAGCTTGGATTAGTATTCCATTAAAGCAAGTGTTGGTATGTCCTTACTATATTCGTGGACATCATGATATTTAGATTTCCTTATTGTAAGTATTGTAATAGACTTAGCTATTTTCTATATGTTGAAGTATGGTCCGTGTTCCAAGATATTCATATGTCTAAGATGGAGACGTTGAGACTTAGCCTTTATTTTTGTTTTTCTATAAAAGAGTTATTTTGAAGTATTATTATTTCGTGTGAAAAGTTTTGATTCCGTACTACTTTTCATACATGTATGCAGTGAATGATGTCAAGGGGCTTCTACAAGACCTTCGAGAGGTCAAGTACGCCATGTTTCAATCCGAGAATATCATATCTTCTAGGTTTTACTCTCGGGTCGTGACAGTAAAGAGTTGACTTAAATTTTCAAAACCTATAAGAGAACTAAGTATTCCTTAAGATTTAAGTTTCAAGTTAAGCAAAGAGTAACAAGTTGAGTTCACTTCTCAAGAGTTATAAGGGAACTAAGTACTCCTTAAGAGTTTAAACAAAATGTTTTCAAACTTTTGAGAAAGAAAGGAAGCTAGACTTCGATAGAGCCTATGGCTAGTTTAGTAAAAGAGAAAGGAAACTATGATTTCCAACAAAGCTTTTGAAGCTAAGTTTGAGAAATTATCTCAAACTAGAGAAGAAGTTGTTTTAAAAACATATAAACTAAGTATTTTGGGAGAAGTATTGAGCACCGATATGGTGACTCGAGTTCATATTAACTCAAGTCTCCATAAACCACGTAGCCAGCATGGAGAGATAAAAGATCATACTTTTTAGATGATTAGTTAGTGCTTTTAGCATAGACTTGTGGATCCTCTTAGTAGTTCAGGTTCTATACCGACAACAAGGTATAGAGCGGTCCTCTTGCAACGTGAGGTAATATGTTGTACCATCACTTAGGCTCATAGTGATGGTTGTCGGTTAGAGAATCTCCCACAGAAATTATGTTACTTTCATATACAAGTAAAGTTGAGATTATTATTGTTTTATCTTTAATGAACTAAGTGTTTAATTACAAGCTTTCCTTATACCGCATGTGTCCTTACTGCTTTATATTGAGTTGTTATTTCATGAGTTGAGATGAACCAAGGTAAGTTCATCCTTACTCCTAAAGCCTTATATTTGTTTTAGAATTCCAACTCTCACACTCGTACATTCAATTAACTGATGTCAGTTGGTCTGCATCGTCTTATGATGCAGACGCTGGTAACCAGGTCAGCACGCAACGCTTCGTTGATCCAGTTTGAGCTCCACAGTCATTGGTGAGCCTCTTGAATTCCGGAGGATTCTTTTATTGCTTTCTAGTTAGCTCAATAGAATGTTGTGGGGTTTGTCCCAACATTTATCTCAGTCAGTTTAGAGGCTTCATAGACAAATAGTTAGTTAGATTGTTTAGTTTGATGTCTCTTTTATCTTACATTTTAGATGCTCTAACATTGATACTCAAGTGCCATTTTGGCTAGATTATTACATTTTCAGTATTTTCCCTTGGAAATCTTCTCTACTGTTATATTAAGTTAAGTTAAGTCTTTCACTGAGTTAAGTAAGTCAGGCCAATGGATCGCTCGAGGTTAGAAATGGTCACCGAGTGTCAGTCCGCCCAGTGTATAGGCTTGGGGTGAGACATCAATGGTCATTTTGATATTGATCCCAATACAACAATTATCAAGATTCATTTTCACATTTTCTAGGTACCGAACCTTTCTCAAGGTACATAAGATATTATTTCATATACTCTTTTAAAGAACTTGCTTCATTATCATGATCATTTTGACAATTTGATCTTATCCTTCCCCAATAAGTTTTATATTTGGAACCGATAGATCTATCAGTCTTCTGGCGTGCCATAGATTTTTCCATTCAAGGTCCATTTATTGAAACATTTGTAACTTAATTAGTTTATACGGCCAACAAAAACATCTGGTAGGTTATTTGCAATATTTTGCAAATGAATTATCTTTTCACCCTTTTTTTGACGGGGATCTTGATAATCCATTCAACACATAATTTTTAGCTATTAATCATATCTCCCCTTAATGTTAGCAAATCTAACATTCACCATAACCTTATTTGGAAATCCATCTTTGTGCGTGATGGATCAATAAAATGAGATACCACACATTCAAATTCTTAGATGCAAATTATTTAGTTCATGACCTTAAACCAATTATGATGGATAACCTTGTTGATTTGATGCATACATGTTTAAGAAACTCATTCCGTATCAAATTTTATTTGATAGTTTTGTTCTGATAATTAACGGTCTAGTTATAATTGGATGCATACAATTTATCTTAAACTACTTAGCATTTTCAACATGATTTTATAATTCGAAACTGTGCTCTTAGTTTCACAATCCGAGCAAACAATCTTGCAAAAAATCAAATTGAAAGTTGATAACAAATACACATGTGGTCATACAATGATTGCATGTATTAAATTATATAATAGTAAACTATTCACATGGCATGTGAACGGCCATATTCACCTTTTCATATGTTTCAAAAAAATCAGAGAGTACAATCTCAATCTTACTTGGAGTGATCAATTTATCACGAGAACAAGCAACACAAGAGAATCTGTGAAAAACTTTCTATTCATCAATGTATAACCATATGAAATCTCAATTATTTTCACATCAAATTTGACTCAAAATGGTCAACCGCTCATGCCATTTGATATCTCCTTAGTAAAAATTTAGTTTGTTTTCACATGTGATTTCATTATCATGCCCGTTTTAATGAATGATACGCTCACACTTACTTCTCAAATAAGAAGTAAAGCGGTCGTATCAAGTAACGAACCCAACTAATGATGTTGGGATCGTTCCCACGAGAAAAATAGTTCAGACTTAACTTCAATCTATTATTACTATTATTTAGTCAATTATTTCCTTAGAAAACAAAAGACAATAAAGGGGGGTTTTTATTTCTAAATGAATGAAAATAACTAACTAAATTGAAGTAGACACCTAACAGATTCAAATGTTGGAGTTTAATCAATTAATAAAAGTAACTAGGGTTTACGTGTTCCCCACAGGTTCCTAACTTGATAATTCTAACTTATAACAATTTTTTCCTAGTATCTTGCATGCAAAGTGATAAGTTATGTATTTCTAAATCCTTGGTCCGGCATCTAGGAAATTTCACTCTGCACCTTTGTCCGGCTACGTGTGTTGCTATACTAACCCTTACCTTTACCTCATATTAAGTATTGTATTCAATATTTGACTAAGTTATTACCACGTACCAATCAATACTAGCCTATTAGATAGTATACACTAAATCTATGTTGATAATTCTTTTCCTATTATCTACCTCCTTGGTCCGGCAAGTAGCATTAAGGCGAGTTCTAACGTTGGCCATCCGTTAAAAAGACTTCTAAGCGAAAGAATTGTCAATACATGCAAAACACTATTCTAAAATTGTTATTTTGGTTAGGTTTTACCGCATTATTCGCCTATGGTTCCCACAACCCTAGTTATGGAGTTTAGTTACCCATAGTCATAATCACAATATTCATATATATAATATAAGAATTCATGCACTTACTTCAATGAGAAAGAATAAAATCCAGAAATTTACTTGATTAATCGACAAAATCACCAACAATCAACTCCAGAGAAAAGTGTAACGATCCAAAGTCTAATATCCAAAAATAATCTACTAACAAAGAATCTTAACATAAAAGTGTTTAACCCACAAAGAGTCTAACCCCAAAAACGAGGTTTTTACAACTATTTATAAAAAACAAAAACCTAATAAAAGAAGGACTATAATTGCTGAAAATCTATCAAAACGCGGCTAGTTCGACAGACCTCGTTACAAGCCGTCGTGGTCACGATGGGCCGTCATGCCCTCCGTCGTCCCATACTTTGAAAATCCTTCTGCTGCTTTCTTCATTACCCTCTACGGAAAGTATGATGGACCGTTCCAAGCACGACGGTCCGGCGAGGGTCTCCGTTCCATAACACTTAAACTCTTGGAATTTGGATACTGGGACTACTTCTCTAATCATCACGACGAACCAGCAGGACGGACCGTCGTGTCTATGACGGTCCGTCATGCACTTCGTAACCCCACATTTGGTCAGACTTCCCCATCTTCCTTCAGCAGCTTCACTACGATGCCACATACGGACCGTCACAGGCACGACGGACCGTCACAAGCTCCGTAGGTGGTAACTTTTCTGCATTTCTTGCTCAAAAACTTTCGCGTTCATCTTTAGACAGATTTCCTGCAAATAAAGGGAAACTTACATAAAAATCAGTACAAAAAGGCTTTTGGACACACACTAAACTTAAGGAAAAAGCATTAAAAATACCGTGAAACCACGGTATATCAACACCCTCAACTTAAATTCGTTGTTTGTCCTCAAGCGACGCACTATGACTCACTACAAAAATCTTTGTACAATCGTATCCATGTTTTAGCTTTGGCAATCATTTGGCTATCAATCCCGATCAGTCTCATCAAATTTATGCATGTTATCACTATTAGGCTTGAATTATGTGTAATCAGACCATGACACAGACTCACCACGCACTAACACCTATCCTCTTAAATTTCTCACCGAGGTGCTAATATTTTCGGTATTGCAACTAGTGTCCTCACTTCAAAACAACATCCTCATTTTTCACAAAATGATTTCAGTTTGAGTATAAGGATTAATTTTCAACACTCACTCTCAGAACAAATTCACAACTCATTCATACATATTGCCATAAGCTTGCCCTTATATTCACTGCTTTTAGTTCGCTATACAACTCTTAGGATCACGATAGGACTTTCTTATCTTGTAACGTGGGCTCAAGGTCAGGTAGGGTATATTTAGGTATACTTTAGTGACTTTTTGCCCTCCTTGACATATCGGCTAAACATACCACTTTTTATCATTTTATTTCGCCCAATTTCTCATATGCTTTCACCTTGCTATTTTCCCTTCTTTCTTCATTTGTGTAAATGACTCTCTTCTTTTCTTGCTTGTATTTATTGTATTTTTTTTATTTTTTTTTATTTCACTTTTCTTTCAATTGTTTCTTGAGTCACTTTTCTTTTGTTCTTTCTCTCTCTTTGTTCTTTCAACCCCACTTTCAAGAGCATTCCTCATAAAAGTCACCCTCAACTCATGGATTTTCCATGAGTCAAAGTACACAATACCCAAAGTTGATTCAAGTCCATGAAAAGGTTGTTTACTGCATTAGCCACCCTCAAATCATTTGGATCAAAGAAGTATTAATTTCATTTGGTTTCTTTATTTAGGCTAAAAATGGGCTATATTGAACAAGGGCCTATGATCCTTTCCTAATTGTCTATTACAGCTTACTTTTAGCAGGACAAACCAGGCAAGTTCTAGCTCAGTACAAATAGTGGACTATTCAAATCTTCCTCACACTCACTTGACATCCATTACTTTACCAGATTATCAGACACCTAGTTCAAATTTTAGACTTAGGGTCATGCAGTGGTGTATCTCTATGTCATTCTTAGAGTCACACATTTATCAATTACTATGCCTATTCATGCATCATTTTCATTTCATCAGGATATCATTTTAGCCATAATGCTTCAGAGTTAGACTATGTACACAAGATATAGACATGCCGGTTCAACAATGAAAATAATCAGTCTCTTGGAGAAAAAGAACGCAGGCAAGAAAACCCCAAAAGAGGAAAGTGAATTGGGCTACTCTGACTTCACCCTAGCACTCACTTTCCATTTACCCCACCCCAACAAAAAGACAAGCAATTGTCCCCAATGCATAAAAAAATTGAAATACGAGAGTGGTAGGTGAAGCAAACCTGGGGCGCAAAGCGCCGACGATCAGCAAACTGGTGGGTCCTGTTCCCCGGAACCCACTACCTCTGTAGTCTGGACACCCTCAGTAGTGTCCTCATCAGAAACAGCACTATCAGAGTGCCTCCCGCTATCGCCACATCTCTGGAGCTAGATGCCCCAGCAGCTAACTCTACAGCCCTGATCTGACGCGCCTCCTCATCAGCAAGTGAGGCTCTCCTCGCAGCCTCCATCTCACGGCGCTCTTTCTTCCATGCTCTAGCTGCATCCTCTTCTCGACCCTTGCGCCTCTTGGCATGCTCTCAAGGGGGAGGTGGTGGAATCTCCGAAGTGGCGAATAAGGCCGCCATCACTGTGCCCTCAGCAGGCTCTACAGAAGGGGCCTCAGACTCAGGCACCCTAGCCTCTAGGATCATATCAATGTCCGCTCGCAGACTCTCGACCACAGCTTGAAGGGTCGACACGTCCACATGAGGGGCTGGACGGGCTAGCACCGGCAAATCAAAAGAGTCCAAGCGCTGATGAACCTCAGCGATCTTCCGCTCTGTGTGCTGGACCATTTTCCGCTCCAAGCGCTCTTTTGCCTCCGCAATAGAACTCTGCATCCAAGGCTGGATGTGATGCAGAAGTGTAGCCATCTGTGTCTCTAGTTTCTGGACCGTAGCAAGTGGGACCAGAGCGGGTAAAGGTGCTGAGCGAGAGGAGCTCTGGGCAGTGCTACTACCCGAGATAGACTGGACCGAGGTAGTGTTAGTGGTTTCAGAAGCAGCTTGCGTAACCGTGCGAGCATGTGCCACCGTATCAGCCAGATTTTTACCAAGTGGAAGCAACTCTGGACGGGTCCCTCTGCATGGAGCCAACTCATTGGCCTCATCCCTGATGAGGCCGATATCAACAATGCCCAGCGGAGTCTTGAGCTGATCAATGTTCCAGATTGGCACACCTGCGGACCTGCATAGGGAAAATATCATGCACGGAAAAGGGTAAGTAGTTGTTACCTTAAAAGCCCTCTTGTTCATGACCGCCTGTAGAAGCCAAGCAAAGTCCACCTCAAACCCGGCTATCATCTCCGCCATCAAAACTGCACGAGCCCATATGACTATATTATCAGCGGCCGTGGGGGAAAGGCAGTGGCAGACAATCAACCATAAGAACTTAGCCGTGAAGGTCATGTTAGCCTTCTTGATGGATCCCTTCGGCTCTGTTGCCCAGTCAGCACCCTCTCCATCAACAGACAAGTGCAGGGCCATCGACCTCTTGGTGGTCTCTCTCAGAGATGGCTTACGCAAGAATTGGCCATCTTTGACAATTTGCCACCGGTACTCGAACTCGGCGGTGAGAGGGGTCCAGTTGGCATCAACATCCTCGCCGTATAGATACCAGCGGATGGCAGGCAGGGAGCTATCGACCTGAATGCCACGTACTCGGACATGCTCAAGCTGCCCCTATCTATCTGTGATCTAAGAGTAGCCACGTAAGAGGCAACTCCCGGACCAACTCCTTACTATAACGGCCCAAAGAACGCGCTGTCCACTCCAGTCGGTGTCAGGTGAAGAGATTGTGGATCTCTGGAATGGTGGGGAGACTACCCGTAAGGACCCGCCTCTCCAGTGTAAGGGTCCTTGTCATGACTCCTTTATCATTCAGAAACTTTGCGTCTGAATAAACTTGATATTGCCCACGACACACCACCGGTTGGGCTGGTCGGCAACTGGGGTAAGAGCACGAGTCAATAATTTCCTTAGAAAACAAAAGACAATAAAAGGGGGGTTTTTATTTCTAAATGAATGAAAATAACTAACTAAATTAAAGTAGACACCTAACAGATTCAAATGTTGGAGTTTAATCAATTAATAAAAGTAACTAGGGTTTACGTGTTCCCCACAGGTTCCTAACTTGATAATTCTAACTTATAACAATTTTTTCCTAGTATCTTGCATGCAAAGTGATAAGTTATGTATTTCTAAATCCTTGGTCCGGTATCTACGAAATTTCACTCTGCACCTTTGTCCGGCTACGTGTCTTGCTATACTAACCCTTACCTTTACCTCATATTAAGCATTGTATTCAATATTTGACTAAGTTATTACCTCGTACCAATCAATACTAGACTATTAGATAGTATACACTAAATCTATGTTGATAATTCTTTTCCTATTATTTACCTCCTTTGTCCGGCAAGTAGCATTAAGGCGAGTTCTAACGTTGGCCATCCGTTAAAAAGACTTCTAAGCGAAAGAATTGTCAATACATGCAAAACACTATTCTAAAATTGTTATTTTGGTTAGGTTTTACCTCATTATTCGCTTATGGTTCCCACAACCCTAGTTATGGAGTTTAGTTACCCATAGTCATAATCACAATATTCATATATATAATATAAGAATTCATGCACTTACTTCAATGAGAAAGAATAAAATCCAGAAATTTACTTGATTAATCGACAAAATCACCAACAATCAACTCCAGAGAAAAGTGTAACGATCCAAAGTCTAATATCCAAAAATAATCTACTAACAAAGAATCTTAACATAAAAGTGTTTAACCCACAAAGAGTCTAACCCCAAAAACGAGGTTTTTACAACTATTTATAAAAAACAAAAACCTAATAAAAGAAGGACTCTAACTGCTGAAAATCTGTCAAAACACGGCTAGGTCGACAGACCTCGTTACGAGCCGTCGTGGTCACGATGGGCCGTCATGCCCTCCGTCGTACCATACTTTGAAAATCCTTCTGCTGCTTTCTTCATTACCCTCGACGGCAGGTATGATGGACCGTTCCAAGCACAACGGTCCGTCGAGGGTCTCCGTTCCATAACACTTAAACTCTTGGAATTTGGATACTGGGACTACTTCTCTGATCATCACGACGAACCAGCAGGACAGACCGTCGTGGCTATGACGGTCCTTCATGCACTTCGTAACCCCGCACTTGGTCAGACTTCCCCATCTTCCTTCAGCAGCTTCACTACGATGTCACCTACGGACCGTCACAAGCTCCGTAGGTGGTAACTTTTCTGCATTTCTTGCTCAAAAACTTCCGCGCTCATCTTTACACTGATTTTCTGCAAATAAAGGAAAACTTACATAAAAATCAATACAAAAAGGCTTTTGGACACACATTAAACTTAAGGAAAAAGAATTAAAAATACCGTGAAACCACGGTATATCAATGTACTACAAACAAAAGGGAAAGACTTTTACATCAATATTTATAACACTTATTTATTGTAGTAATATGGAGATTTTAAGTCATTTCATATTTTATAGTTCCGATACAATTTTTTTCAATTCCTTCAAAACATGAAATGGTTATTTTTAAGACTTATTGCAGTCCCAATATTATAAACAATTTCATTTCTTTGAATAGTAACAAGTTAGTTATTTTATAGCTCTCAATCAATTTTTTACAAATTTCACAACACCCATTCTTATGGTGACCATCTCCTTCAAAGATAAAAATTTTCTTATTGTCACGGTTAAAATTATTACAAATAAGACTGTTTCTTGATATTCTATAATAAATTTGTATTGCCACATAATAATATTTATTTTGTTCATGGCCGCAACCTTTACAAGAAAGAATTATTTTTTTATTTTGTCCTTCAATAATTCATAATAAAATGTACCACAACATTTGTGATGTACTCAAAGTATATGACCAAATGATCATTTATATCAAAATATTTCTTTTCAATCTCTCAAACATTCTGTAGAGGTGAGATATGACATTTATCTAATCATACATGAATATATCCTTATACACACAAACTCAAGACACATTCTCTTCAAGAAATGGACTATAATCAATTGTATATGCTCTATAAGTTTTTATAAGAAACTCATTGTCATGCTTTGAAATTATCAAATTTATTTGACCAACCTCAAAATCAATTTGAAGATCAAGTGTACTACCACTTTATCTCATACCTTGACATTTATCATACAAATATGACTCATCTCAACATCACTTTGAAGGTCAAGGGTACCACCATTTCATTTTCCTTTCTTTTGATGGATGATTTATAAATTTATCAAATTATGTGGTAAGACAACAACCGTGTGTTCAATGACCTTTCATGTCATTTTGATGACAAGAAGTACCTTTACATTTTGAAGGACTATTTAAAGAACCCATAAAAATTTTTCATTTTTACCATAATGATGATTATTATTGTTTTGTACTTTATGATATTAAAATGTGTATACGTTCAATCACTTGTCATCTTTTAGACATGTTATGCATTGTTACCATATTTACATAAGAGAATGGAGAAAATTAATTGGACTGACTTCATGTCTTTTAGTCAAAAATATATTATTTTATGTTAGTCATCATCATATTATCACTATGGTGCATAAAGAGTTAAACCCAATGTCTAACCTATATAGATATGTTTTAGGCTATAATTTGGTGGGACTCAAGCCCAATGTCTTATCATCATGGTGCATCAAGACTCTAACCCAGTATCATAATTTTTTGATGCGATGAACTTGAATTCATCGTCTTATTCTTAACCATTAACATAATAGACCAACCAATTTTATGTACTGATAAAAAATGATTAAAGTAAAATAATTTAATGTACTGATAAACAATAATTAAAGTTGAATGATTTAAATGGATAAAACAACATATATGGACAAGCTTGATAGCTAGTCTAACTTTAATTAAAATGGATAAAACAACATATATGGACAAAGTGCTAATTAATAATATCAACCACAAAACGATTTTATTAGGATAAATAATATATTATAATAATTAAACAAATAATTAATAACATTGAATATGTGAAAGATAAAGAAAAAGAAGATGCAACCAAAGAAGACTTTGCTTTAGAAAAGCAACCTTAGCTAATTGCTATACTTTTTCTCATGACATATTAGTTAATAAAAGACCACAAGTAAGTTAGGTCTTACCTGGTTGAAGTGAAGGTATCAAAGAAGAAAAGAGTGAATAGTAATTTTACTAGTCATTTACCTTGTTTATGAGAAAAAAAATAACACAATTTTAAAACGATAATTGATTAGAATTTCGTCCTGATAACGTGTTGTAAAGCTAAGTTAAAAAAGTGATAATATAAGCGAGAAATATATAGGACGAGAGCAATAGAAATAGGGAGACAAGAAATTAAAGTTTTCCTTATTCTTCCAAGTATTCAAGTGTACATAATATAAAGTGTTATCTCTCTATTCATAGTGTTACATAGAGATATACTAAAGGTTAGTTATAAACATGACATTAATCATGAATATAACGGAAGAGAAATGCAAAGTCACAACAATATTGATCATAAAAGTGAATGCTATCACTATAATGAAGGGAATAAATGAATATAATTAGGGAGAGTAACTTTTTGGTGTAGTGGACATCCACACTGTAATATTTTATAACACAATCATAAATATATTAATATTTAACAACAAAAATTTTAAGTACTCATTTGAATTGTATATTTAAAATGTTTAAAAATCAAAAAATATTCACCTTCATATATAAAAAATAAATTATTGTACTCTTAAATGTGGACTAAATTCATGTGTTTAACAAAAGATGTTTGGAAAGAGAAGGAAAAAGCTAAGTCATAGGAGAGTTATAGAAGAGTCATAATTTTGATAAAACCATTTTCTTTCATATCCCACTTTTCTCCCATATTTTAAATTCATAACAATTAAATTAGAGTTTTACATAAATATAAGAGTTGTAGAAATACGAATTAGCTTTTCAAATCATATTTATTCACTGTAAACGAAGTTTTATAAGACAAGATATTCTTAAATTATCAAACACTACCTAACTCAAAAACATATTTCCTCACTTACCAAAGAGAAGAGCGTGTCTTGAATTCCATAAAAAAGGTCCAAGTTTTTCTCTTGTGATTTTGAAGAACAATCTGTTTAGGTAAGGTTCTAAGGTTCTTTGACTTGGAGGAAACGAATTTAAGTAAAGGATGAGTGAAAATATACAATCACACTAGTGATGTTTATCACTTGTACACCTGTCCTTCAAGGGTACTGCCCAAATAAAAGTAGATTGCCCAAAAAGCATACATATATACCTATATTTATATACCTAGTACCAAAACTTTCAATTTATATGTAACTAATTACATAATCCGCGCTTTGCGCGGTCAATTAAAATCTTTATAAATTTTATGAAATAATATTTTTCTGGGAACATCTAAATTAAAAAATTCAATTGATAAATAAATTTGGTTAATTTTTTTTATAATAATCACGTATTCAAATTCTCTTCACAATTGTGCGGTTATTCAACTATTTTAACAACATTTTTTAGATATTGAGAAATATTACAAAAATATTATTACTTTATTAAATTTCAATCTTTAATATAATTATATGATGTAAATCATATTGTGCTTTGCTATTAAATATATTTTCAATAAAAAAACATCATATTCCATTTTATGGCTAAGTCTTTACATTCGTTTAAAAAAACAATTTGTTTTAGTGTATGTGCAAATTGATTTCGTTAAGATTATTGCATAATTTTTACTAAAATAGGTGGTCACAAATGAGGTGAAAATAATGCTCGTTTGGATTGACATTTATTGTTTGACTTATAAATCAAAATTAATAAGTTAAATTTTTTAAATTATGGGTTTTGACTTATTTTTATCACTTTACCTTAAAATCAAGTTCTTCTAAGTACTTTTTAAAAATTACCTAAACACTCCAAAAAGCTTAAAAATTATTTTAGCATAAAAGCACTTAAAATAAATTAATTCAGATAGTTATTATTTCCATTACTAATACTCATTTTTCTGTGATTTTCATATAAACCAAAAAATAAAATAACTAATTGATTATTTTATCATAAATTTTTCAATTAGCTAAACGTAATACAAATGAATTATATTATATATTAGAGATATATATCATATGCATGCGTTCAAAAAAAAAAGAATAGCTAAAAAAGAGGTTGAATTTAATCAACATAATGTACCGTGAACCACAATAATATTCATTAGAAATTAGAATTAATATACTCCTCTAACTTCCATCTCCTTATTAACGAGAAAAGTTACATGAAAATGAATTTTAAAAATGAAAATAGTATTAAACCAAAAATGAAAAAAAAAAATACAAGGATAACATACTTGTTAATTTACATAAAAACTTCATAGCCTTTTGCAAACTTTGAGTGAAATAGACACAAAAAAAAATTATTAGTTGACTGTCATATCTCCTAATTAAAGAGAAAGTTACATGAAAATGAATTTTAAAAATGAAAATAGTATTAAACCAGAAATGAAAAAAAAAAACACAAGGATAACATACTTGTTAATTTACATAAAAACTTCATAGCCTTTTGCAAACTTTGAGTGAAAAAGACAAAAAAAAAAAATTCATCAGTTGACTATCATATTTTACTCCTCCCGATGCATTACATTCTGATTTTCCTATTCATATTTGTCATATATGATTCCTCCATATTCATCACAAATCTGGTTTTACTACTCAAGGAATCTCTTTCTTAACTTATTTATATATAGAGGTTGTTTTTAACCTTTTTATTTCACTTTAATTATTATCTGTTACAGAGATATTTAATGCATAGTAAAACGTGATATACCAGTGTCACGACCCAAATCCGGGGCCGCGACTGGCACTCACAGTTTCCCTCCTATGTGAGCGAACCAACCAATCTAACCCTTATCATTTTAACATATATCAACAGAAAATAATGCGGAAGACTTAAACTCATTAAATAAAACAAATCAACATCTATTAATTCCCCAAAATCTGGAAGTCATCATCACAAGAACATCTATCTCAAATTACTAAACTAAGAATGTCTAAGAACAAAAATAACTAAAAA
>NC_028646.1:29996853-30003095 GCF_001406875.1 Solanum pennellii
GCCAACATATTCTAAATCAACAAGTAAAGGCAGACATTGTCCGAAAGAGATTTGGAGCTATATTATGGGAATATGCAAGAAGGAAGCAAGCGAGTGACCTTCAAAGTGAAGACGAAAGACCAGTTAGATAAAGGAATATAGTTATATTAGTTAGTATGACTATGAAAACTATATAATGTAAAACAATTTGTAGTTACTATGGCTATGAAAAATTGTATTGGTCTATTTTGTAAGTCTTGATATTATATACCTAACTGTGTTGTTTATATGTAAGTCTTCTATTTGAAGTTGTTCCTTCTTTGTGTCCTTATTGATCCTTTCTGTTTGTACTTCCTCTAAGGAATTTTGTCTTTGCAGTTGGAATGCTACATATGTTAGTTTGTTTGGGAGCAACAAGTCGTTGCCCATGCATATCCCGCTTGCTGTAAGTATGCATGATTGAGTTTAAAGAAGTCAATGCTCCTCATACTTCTGTTTGAATGACACTATGAATGCTCATGTAAAACTGGCAGGAAATGGTAGATTTCCTAATGGATTTTTGGGAGCTGGAATGACTGTACGATTGACATGTTTGTAAGCAAGGGATTATTTTATTGATGAATGATGAACAGTCAAGTAGTGACAGACACTTAGATAGGCTGATGTAAATTTGATTAGGAGGTTACTGATGGAGTTTCTGTAATGAAATATAATTAACTTCTGGCAAATTCAAATATTTTGTACTGATAAAGGCATGTTAAGACATGAATTAATTGATATTTTAAAGAAAATATTTGCAAGTTGAGATTATGTTTTAAATATGTTTGATAGTAGCATTTTTCTGAGTGAAAACTTGACAGTGTACAACAAAATCAACAGATATGTCCTTTTGGAATCTTTCATGGTGTGAAATGACTCAACCTTTTCCAGAATAAGCTAATACAGTTAATAATTGTCCTTTAAGCCTGCTTGTTTAGTCTTGTATATGAAATAGTTGCTATTTGGAACGGTACCAAGGGCACATCTAGACAAGATTTTCAATAATCTCTGATTTATAATTAGGTTGATTTAAAGTTATAGTTTTATTTGAATATGTAATTTGAGTAGTAAAAAATTGTAATTTTCCAGGTAAACATGAAACCTCAATAAGTTGTGAAAACTATAAAAAAAAATTCATGTAATTTTTTTTTGGTTGCAAATATATGAACTTCCGTGTTACGTATCGATACTATTTATTTTTTTGAAATCCTATTTTTCTTTATAGAATTAGAACAAGACATTAATCTTAAAATTTCCACAAGTGAATTAAACCTGAATTAAACTTGAATTAAATCATATTACACAAATGGTAACAATTGAATTAAACCTGAATTAAACCTAAGCTAAAGTTGTATTACACAAATACTAACAAGTGAATTAAACTTTGAATTAAAGTTATATTACACAAATACTAACAAACCAAAAACATACCAAGCATCACCCAAATTCCCCAACCTGACAAATATACTCAGCAAGACATTTCCAAGCCTCAAGCTCAACTGGGTTATTCCAGTAAACTATATCATTTCATCTATATATCATATAAAATGTAACTATACACATAGAAACATTCCAGTAAACTGAATAACATGAGATTGCACAACTAAGAAAGCATTCTATTAAACTGAATAACACGAGATTGCGGAACTAAAAATATAAACCATATAACCGAACATGATCCAAATTCGTAGAGTCAATGAGCTTCTAAAACAAACTACTAAAACAAATTATTTTTTTATTCTTGATCATAAGGCCTGACATTTTTGCAAGTCTTCCTGTTGTGATCATGTTGTCCACAATTGCTGCATGTAATTTTCGCCTTCTTGAATCCATCTTCTCTCAGTTGAGTATGTCTTTTATTTTTTGGCCTTCCCGGAGGTCTCTTTCCATGAGGTGGAAGTACAATATCTTCAAGAACATGTGTTGGTGTGTTCCATGTACTTTCATTTGGCAGGGGATCCATTTGAAATTGATATGTCAACAATAAATTTTTTCTTGTATAGTAAGCCGAACAATATTTCTCATAACCAGTGTGTTTTATTGTTAAAACGGCCAAAGCATGTGGACATGGTAACTCATCCAATTGAAATCTCCCACATGTGCATGTACGTTGGTGAAGACATACTGTGAATTGTGTAATACCATCAAGTACGGTATACACATATTTATTTGTCTCTACAACCTATGAAAAAAAATATATATTCAAGAGAGATGTTAGATATGAATCCGAAGAAAAAATACTAGCAAACAGATTAGGCATACCTTTAATTTCTCTGATGCAGTTTTATTGCGCCGCAATATATTTTCATACTTTTTTCCAAGGTGAAAACCTGAAAATGTCGCCTTTGATCTGTTATTGTTATTCCATTTCTGTACAAGTTGTCTCATGAATTCCAAGAGTTGCAAGACTGTAAGAACTTTGGCATGTCTTGTTCGTGAATTGACTGATTCTGCTATATTTGATGTCATCATCCAAGTTCTGTTTACTTCAGCATGCACACGCGACCATTTGTTGTATCCAATGTTCAACAAGTAATCTTTGATCCTCTTATCTATCTTCTCAACCATTGTCATACATTGATTAAATTCTGTCATGGTGTATGTTTTTGCCATAGAGTAGAACAACTCAGTGACCCTTTGTTGACTTCTTCTGAAATTTTTCATTATGTTTTGCAGTAAGTGCCACATACATGCAAAATGAGGTACTTCATCATAAACTGTTGAAACTGCCTTAATAATGCTTGCATGCCTATCGGAAACGATACACATCTCTGGTCTTTGACCAAATGCATCTCTGAATTGCTCAAAAAACCACCTCCAAGATGAATCATTCTCTGAATCGACAATAGCATAAGCAAGTGGCAATATACTCCCTGCACCATGTACACTTTTTTTAATACAATTTTAATACATTTTTACTGCAATCATAATTCAATTTTAATACATAGTTCAAAAATTCAATATAAAAAACAGTATCATATTCGAAAGTCTGACCTGCTGCATCTAAGGTATTAGCGGTTAGCAGTGTCCCTTTGTATGCTCCTTTTAAGAAAGTTCCATCAACAACTACAATTGGTCTACAATATTCCCATCCTTTTATCGAGGTGAACAAAGCTACAAACGCATATAAAAAACGGTCATCCTCTGATTTGTGAAATCTTATATGAGAACCAGGGTAAGTCGCCTCTAGTATGTGAAAGTAGCTTGGCAACTTTGCATATGATTGAATTGGATCACCCCGGATTAATTCAAGAGCTGCTTCTTTAGCTCTCCAAGCTTGCATATATGTGAGTCGCACACCATATTCAGCTAACATGTCACGTTGTATGTCTTTTGGTGTGTAATTAGCATCTGGTTCAGCATATTTACCCACAATAATACTCCCAACAACACTCTTAGTTGCTAGCCTTTCCGATAATGAATTATGTAGCAACAAACAAGTGTGTTCGCTTTCAAATTCTCTAATCTTGAACATTTCAGATTTGTTCAAGCTTGAAGCTCGTAAACTCCAACTGCAGCTTTCTCCTAGGCACTGTATCGAATAGCTGTAGAAAAAATATTAATACACAATTAATAATTTAAAGTGACTTGAATTTAGGTCTTACCTTATTGCGCTTGATCTTGTTGTCTTGAATTGAAAATGATTAAGAATGGAATGTCTTTTTAGTGCACTAGTGAGGACATATTTATTCTTATACACCTGATCTTTTTCAAATAAAGAGTGATTGGGATTAATAATGATGCCTGGTGCTAATTCTTCTAGCTCATCAACTTCCTCACATGATCCGAATCCAATTAACCCTATTGCTTCATCAATACCATTAAATGTATTAGAGAAGTATGAATTGTGTATAACCCTCATATCTCCTGAAGTGTCTGAACACAAAAGTGGAATGAGTGCAGCATTAGTCTCCAAGTTGACTGGTTCAGTTGTTGTGACACATAAAGGGTATCTTGTCATATCTCGATGTTCCTTTTTAGTTTCAAGATATACCTTTACCCCCATATCATTATGAATTTGAATTGGAGGAGACCTTTCATCAATTTTATATCTGATTTCAACTTTACTTGTTGATGTGTCTATTGACAATTGAGTAGCAATTACAGAAACGAGGGTGGCAAACGTTGACTCTGTGTGTATCAACACACCATCTGCCAAGTAGTTAATATATTTGTTGCTAGGATCCCATCGTCCATTGAAGTAAAGCATCACCGCTATATTAGTCATATTTTTTCTGCACATCATTAAAGAGTGTATTACTATTATTAAAAGACTAGAGAGAGACATATAGATTAATCTGCTAGAAGAGCATCACTTTGCTAACAACTGAATTAAATCTTAATAAAATCTAAATTAAAAATTTATCACACAAATGCTAACAAGTGAATCAAACATGAAAAGAAGTTGTATTACACAGATGCTAACAAGTGAATTAAAACTGAATTGAAGTTGAATTACACATATGCTAACAAGTGAATTAAACCTGAATTAAAGTTGTATTACACAGATGCTAACAAGTGAATTAAAACTGAATTGAAGTTGAATTACACATATGCTAACAAGTGAATTAAACTTGAATTAAAGTTGTATTACACAGATGTTAACAAGTGAATTAAATCAGAATTAAAGTTGTATTACACGGATGCTAACAAGTGAACTAAAACTAAATTGAAGTTGTATTACACAAATGCTAAAAAGTGAATTAAACCTCAATTAAAGTTGTATTACACAGATGCTAACAAGAGATCATACTTATTAGAGAAGAGAACTGAATACCAGACACTCACAGGAACTTGAATCAAACGAAATCTCAACATAAATCATCAAACAAAAAGGCACACAAGTAACGTAAACATAAATCAAACGAAATCTCAACATAAATCCACACAAAAAGAAGAAAGGTGTAACGATCTGGGCACTGTCAAGACCACAATTGCAAGCTCACATTAAGTGATCAGTTAAGTGCAAAGGAGACCAACAAAAATCACAGAATGCGTGCAAGTAACCTAAACTAACAGATCTTACTCAACACTAACCTTTAAATTGCAATGGCGAGAGAAAATTGAAGTCGCCGGAAAAAAATTGCAATCACGAGAGAGAGAAAAAATTGCAGTCGCGAGAGAGAAAAAAAAATTGCAATTGCGGGCGTGGGAAAATTTTGGGGCGAGAGAAAAAATATGAAGTTGAATATTCAATTAAATTGACATTTATCGTTAAAAAAATAGTACTGACAAATATGGTAATTATTTTTTAAAAAGTAGACACACAAGTTATTTTCCCTTTATAAATCAATCCAAAACTCACTCATTACTAATTAAACCCCTCCAAATTAATAAACCGATCACATTATTAATGCAACAACAGAAAAGCTACTGTCAATTGACTGTTTTTACAAATTTGAGGCGAAAATATCTATAGAAGTAAATTATCATACATTCAAGTGTCTAAATAAAAATAACTGATAAACTTAAAAATCTGATTATGTTCATCTTAATTATTCTTACGCCTCAATTATGTGATGTTACTTCATAGGTAATTTTTTTTAAAAATAATATATTAAAGGTTTTAAAACAAATCATAAATATTTATAAAATTATATTTTAAAAAAGTGCATGAATTATTAGGGATGTATTACTTCTTTACCTTTAATCATAAATTTTTAATTCAATATTGAAAGATAATCTTATTGAAAGTTTCCTCCTAAATAACCGGCTCAACCTAAATTTAATTGGGGCTTCGATTCAGACTCGAATAATTTTGGATGTCATTTTCGTCATTTCATCGTGTTTTAGTGTATATGGCGATTTTGATATGATAATTGGATTATTAATTGGGTTGGGTTTAGTTAGAAATGAGTAGGTAGTGGGTTGGTTTATAAATTATATTAATAAATTAAATTATAACCAATAGTTGAACGCCAAGTATTTTTAAATAAATATTTAAAGAGTTCAATTTTAAAACAATCAAATAAGTGGTCAATTTTGAACCCAAAGGTGGATGAGAAGGGTCTTTTGAAGCCAATAGGTGGATGAAGGGTAATTTTGTACCATTTTCAATACTTCAAGGATATTTTAGGCCCTTTTCCGATTATGTTTTTAGGACGGAGTTAAATTTTACTGTATCCATACAAAATTTTAATAAAAAAGTTGCTCTAAATAAATAGATAACCAATAATTTAATAAAATTAGAATTTACATTCTCTAACTTTATATATATATATATA
>NC_028646.1:30013095-30018646 GCF_001406875.1 Solanum pennellii
ACACAAAAGCAGAAAAAGAAATAATAGTAACTTGGTCCCGGGCATCTACCATTATACCCACACACACACACACGCACACACACACACACACACACACACACACACACACACACATATATATATATATATATATATNATATATATATACACGCGATTATATTCGTAATCATAATCTTATTCCTATATATTAACAAGGATTTTGGACAAGACCGCAAATATCTTTAGGAGAATTATCAAAATAGCAATATTTTCGTTTTTAGTGGACTCCTTAACAACAATTTCATTATTTATTAAAAATGTTATTATTTTAGTTTATTAAGGGATTAGTTATGTATTTATTATTATTTTTGAAAAGAATACAAATAATTCATAACAAAACAGGAGAAATCATGGAACAAAAAAATTAAACAAAATAATTTGATAAAATACAATAGTTAATAACAAATGAAGAAAATCAAGGAAACTAAGATTTCAAATAAGGTAATTTTTTAATTTAAACCAACAAAGTTAAGCTACCATAATTACTAATCATAATTTTAGTATTACTTTAAGTAGGCATTAATTTTTTTCCCATTACTCTTTAAGTCTTTTCATCTTTTATTTTTGGGATTAAAATTTGCATAATTTCTTTTTCATTATACGTGTTTGGCTCTATAATCGACATGTCTTTTTTCTCCCTTATTCCTCTAATTTACAATATTATTTTTTAACACTTCATTGAAAATATTGAATCTATGTACAGTTGAAGTCGATTGATTTAAGATTTTCGCGGGCAGCGAAGAAGATTTTAGAATGAAAAAATATAAAAGAAATACAAAATTTGTTGGAAAAGAATGTGAGATTGGAATACAAAGTGAGCACAAAAAACATAAAACTTGTTGGCGTACATTTAAAATTTATATAAATAAATAAAGAAATACCAAAATTTGTTAGCATAGAAAGTGAAAATAAAATACAAAATAATATTGACATACAAAGTGAGCACAAAAGAAAAATACAAAACTTGTTTACATACAAAGTGAGAATGAAATACAAAATGATACTGAAATACAAAGTGAGTACAAAACAATAAAAAACTTGTCAGCATAGAAAGTGAGAATGAAATATAAAGTGAGATTGAAATACAAAATGATATTGAAATGCAGAGTGAACACAAAATACAAAAAAATTTGGCATATAGTTGGTATGAATACAAAATATTGTATGAAGCCTAATTTAGAATATTATACAAAATTCTGTAAAACTATTTATCTACTATCCTATAATATAATATAAAACTAAACATATAAATAATTTAAAATGAATACCACCTACAAAATAGATACAAGTTATACTGAAAAAAACTCAAATTTTAACAAGATACCACATGAATTTTGTAATGAATACAAAATTCAATAGACCATAAAAATAATAAAGTATACAATATGATAATTTAAATACAAAATGCAACATTCCATAAAGTTATTCTTCATCACTTTGATCTTCAACAATTTCATCAACTTCTTCGGCACACATAATTTTTTATTTTTGTAACTGTTGATCTCATTAGTCGGACGGATAGGATCATGTTGAAATTCAGATTTTGCCTCTTCACAACCAGATTCACACCATAATCGACGATTTTAAAAAGAAAATAAAAATTAATCTCAGTAAATAAATGAAATTACCTTTGCTAATAAAAAAATCTCTTGAATTAAACTAGAGATTTTGTTGAACGATTTGAAAGAACCTTGAAGAAAGAGGAGTTAGAAAGCATGAAATGCGGGGAAAGAGAATGTGAAATATGGAGAAAGAGGGTTACTGAGTAGTGGTTTTAGTTATTTTTTTCTTTTTATAAGTTTATTGGTTTTAGAATATGATCTAATGTAGGAGTATTTTGATAAATAAAAGAAAATTTAAAAAATAAAATATGAATACAAAATATTTTCTAAAAGCTTTTCATTCTTACATTTTAAATAAGTATTTTAAAGTGTTGTTGTTTGACTAATTATGTTATGTATTATGACTTTATTGCTAATTTTTACAATATTATGTTATTCATATATTGACAAGGATTTAGACAAGCCCAAAAATATGAAAATTCCTTTATTAACAAGTATTCGGATTTAAAGTAGACTTCGATTTGGACAATAGAATCGTGGGCCCAAAAGTCTAACATATGTTGCCACAGCCCACATAAAAACATCGTTCAATTTACATCACTCAACACAATCATAACTAACTAAAGTAACTTATCTTATTAGACATACACCTAGGGGTGCAAGAAATTAAATTGAAAATCAAATCAAATTGCTAATCGAGTCAAATCGAAAAAGAATTCGACTAGTAGTTTGGTTTGACATGGTTTGATATTAGAAAAAAAACTTGACTATATTTGGGTTGTTTTGATTTTAACAAAAAAAAATCAATATGAGACCAAAACAACCCTATTATATAGACAATTTCAAAATTTTATTTTATACCCATAAATAAATACCTTATGTCTTATGACATTTTTGTTACACACCAAATATTCTAAGTTAAGATCCAAATTATTCTTCATTTACGTATAAGGTCGTGAAGGGTGATTCTTAAATTAGGTGCTAAGATTAATTCTTTAGTGTGGGAATAAATTTAAAGAACAATTAAGGTCACAACAATCCCCTAGCACAATATTGAGTTAAAAACTTCCTTACCAATTAAGGTTGGATATAAGATTCTACTTGGGTCAATTTCAAATAATCACATCTCTTAGAAAATTTAAAGTTACATAGCACATAATATATCAAATTAAAAGTTTTTTGAGTCTTCTTTCCAACGCGACCAAGTTTGCATCAATTGGAGTTCGAAGTAAAAAGTTACGCCAATTTTGCGAGACAATATCTTGTCAGCGTCGACCGCACAGCCAAGGCAATTTCCGCACAGCCGCGCGCCGAGGCAGTAGTTACTACCTTCCTATACGGTTGAGTGCAAGCCTAAGGCATTTTCCGCATGGGCGCGCGGGCGTCTGAGTATATTAAAACCCCCTAAATATGTAGTTCACCTCCTTAGTTCATAAGTTTACCCTAGGAAGACAAGTTTTCAAGAAATAACTTCCTCCAAGATTCATCCATCATCTGAGATAAGCTTATTCCATAGAACTTCATAATTTCTTCTCTTAATTAATGCCAATTAATATCTCCTACTCATGAAATTCAGTGATTTTTCAAGAAAGCTCCCAAAGAACTCACCTCTAATGATCAAGTAACGAATTCGTACCATATTTTCATCCAAACATCTCACCTTTCGCAAGTATTTGGAGTGTATAAGATATGTAAGGTCATTCACAGTGTTGGACTGTTTCATCCTCACGTCTTACATATCAATCTAGTAAAATCTAGGATTTTACCCTCATTTTTATGAAATTCTTTATATGAGTTATCTTTTCATTGTGAATTCTAAATTCTTATATTTTGATATTGCTATTTTATGTTCATTGATATCCTTGATTTATCGTTCATGCTTATATCTAACATGAATCCTAGTTGATGAGATATTTGTTGAAATCCTCTATGCATCATTTTGATGCATTGGTTTTGGAATTTTAATGTGAGTTCAAGAGTATTTTTAAGATATCTTTTGAGTGAAGTTTGAGGGAACACAAATGGTTCCAAAAGTACTATTTTCACATTGAGAAAAAAAACTACTACTTGTAAGAAGAGCATAAAAGGTCTTCAAAGCACATCAGTAAGATGAACAGAAATTTGGTTACCCCTTCAAAAAGATATTATATTTCACATTTAAAATAAAGTACTATTTTAAAAAAAAAAAGTATAAAGAGTTTTTAGAGTATTTCAGAAATATAGAGTACAATTCAGTTATCTCTTAAAGAGGCCCTTTTGAGTAATTATCTCAACCCAATAAGTATCTTACACGAGCATACACACACACACACACACATATATATATACACATACACACACATTGGGAGTAGTATTGAGAGCCGATATGGGGGAGAGTTTAGACAACTCAAACAACTCCCATAAAATATGTAGTTAACGTATATAGGATCGTACCTCAAGATGGGCGATTCTTCACCTACTTCAACAAGGTTTTTAGTTAATCCATCAATTCATTTGCTTCAATACTCGCAAGGTATAGGGAAGCTCTGGCGACGTGGATAATACATTGTATCATAACAGGGCTCATAGTGATAGTGCTCGGTTAGAGAAATTTCCCAGTAAACTAAAGTAAAGTAAAATTTTTATATATTCATTTTAGTTCAGTATTTACTATTACCTCATTCCTGGAGTAAGAGCTTAAATGATTTATACTTTAATTGAGTTAAGTTACTTTCTGTCTTTTAGTTCAGTTATTCATTTTATTCAGCCCTATCACATGCTCTTACATTCAATGTACAAATGTCATTTGACCTGCATCGTTTCATGGTGAAGATTTCAGGTACTTAGGATCATCAATAAGAGTTCAATTGAGATTACTCCAGCCAATGGTCAACTTTTGGTGAGACCTCCTTGCTTTCTAAGCACTCTAGTTATTTTTAGTAGTATCGCTTTAAGGTATTGTGAATCGAGTCCCGACACCTATATCTATAAACTAGAGGTTTAATAGATACACAACCTTGGTCAGTATTTTATTATTTAGTTTCAGATGTTTTATTTAAAATTTTATGTGAATACTACTCTATATTTTCACATAACTTTGAGATTTAATAAATTGTTTTTAAACAATTCTTCGCTATTGATGCTTGTGTATGCTTGAGTAAGGCTTCCGCTTAGTAATCTGTCAGGACAAAGGTTCACTAGGGGATCAATGCTTCCCAAATGTCGTCCACACCCAGGGTGTAGGCTCGGGGCATGACAATCAATGAAAAATTTCAGTTGATATTTTTTAGTAGTTATTATACAACACTTATTTTATTTATTAGTTTTCAAAAGTTCACATTTTAAAATTTTGTTTGACTTCAAACATTTTTTACTTACTTTGAAACTACTACAGTGACCTTTCTGCTACCAAATTGTTTGCAACTACAAAATATTCAACAAGTCATTGAATTAATTTCCAATAAATCATAAACATGAACAGATACACATAACAAAAGGTTGAAGTAGACCTCGTATAGAATTAGTAAGATCTTCACTGGAACCACCATGTCATTCATGTTCAACTACTTACAACCATTTTTATCAAAATATTTACGCAAACTAGCGTTGATAAGTCCTTCTGTTTACCAAACAAAGCATATTTAAGGTGAAAATGTTATAGTTATACACCAAAATGGGAATCTCTTGAGTTAAGAAGTCCATACATTTATGTGTTAAATTTTCTTATTAGAGAAAGCCTTGATACATTTTAGTCTTCTTAAGTTGATCATTAAATTAATATGGATTTATGACATACTATAATGAGTGACGTATTGAGCGTACATGTATAAGACTATGTTTGTGTGCGCGCGCGCATACATACATACATACATACACATATATATATACATATATATATATATATATATATATATATGTGTGTGTGTGTGTGTGTGTGTGTGTGTGTGTGTGTGTGTGTGTGTGTGTGCTGT
>NC_028646.1:30026306-30029051 GCF_001406875.1 Solanum pennellii
AAAGAGTATGGTATTGAGGCTTGAGTCCTCATGTGTGAACTTGGCGGTGTTTATTAATGATTATTGAATTTGTTGTTGCTACACGTTGAGTATTGTAGTTGATTTATGATATTATGTGATATATACCGTTTTCTATTTTGAGTTGGCCGATGATATCTACTCAGTACCCGTGTTTTGTACTGACCCCTACTTGTATTTGTTTTCCTTGTTATTTGTGGAATGCAGCAAACATACCGTCGTCTTCAACTCAACCGCAACTCTAGCCAGTCTTCATTGCACCGGATTTCAGGGTGAGCTAATGCTTCTAGCTTGGACTGGATCTTCTTCTTCATGTCTTGATGCCTTGAGATTCCGGCATGGACTAGCATTTTGTTTATTTAAGCTTCTTAGAATACTCTTAGTTTAGTAATTTGACCATAGATGTTCGTGTGGTGATGACTTCCAGATTTTGGGGAATAATAGATGTTGAATTTTAGAAGTTATTGAATTGGTTTTTATTAATGAGTTTAAGTCTTCCGCATTACTTTCTGTTGATATTATGTTGAAATGTTAAGGTTTAGATTGGTTGGTTCGCTCACATAGGAGGGTAAGTGTGGGTGCCAGTCGCGGCTCGGTTTTGGGTCGTGACAAATCTCTTTTTATATATAAACTGAATAATGATCAAGGGAAAAAATGTAATTTCATACTAACAAAAATCTATCAATAATGATAACAAGAAAATTAAATATTTTAGAAACATATTAAGTTATTATTATTACCATTAATTAATTTTGTTGTTACTTTACTTTCTTTTCTTTTGTGAGTTATTGTGATATCTATTTTATTATTATTCTATTTTACTTTAGTTTAATTCTTAATATTTTTTCTATTCATTATGCCTATAAAAAGTGCCTACTTTTTATATAAAACTTTATTATGAATTAAGTATTTCATCTTTATTTTGGTTCTAATTAATATACATGAAAATAAATTTCAATTTTATAGAAGAGTGAAGTGGGAGGATGACCAAAGGTAAAAATGTTATTTCATTCTTTTTAAAATCCATTAAGAAAGATAATAAATCTCTTTATATATATAAAGTGAATAATGATAAAGGGCAAAAATGTAATGTCACACTAACAAAAATCTATCAATAATGATTACAAGAAAATTTAATATTTTAGAAACATATTAAGTTGTTCTTATTACCATTAACTTATTTTGTCATTACTTTACTTCCTTTTCTTTTGTGAATTATAGTGATATCTATTTTATTATTACTCTATTTTATTACTACTCTATTTTATTTTAGTTTAATTATTAATATTTTTTCCATTCATTATGCTTATAAAAGGGTAAAAGTTTAATTTTATTCTTTTAAAAATCTATTAAGAAAGATAATAATAATTCTAGAAATCTCTTTATATATATAAAGTGAATAATGATAAAGGGCAAAAATGTAATTTCACACTAACAAAAATCTATCAATAATGATTACAAGAAAATTTAATATTTTAGAAACATATTAAGTTGTTGTTATTACCATTAACTTAATTTGTCATTACTTTACTTCCTTTTCTTTTGTGAGTTATTATGATATCTATTTTATTATTACTCTATTTTACTATTACTCTATTTTACTTTAGCTTAATTCTTAATATTTTTCTATTCATTATGCTTATAAAAAATGCCTACTTTTTATATAAACTTTATCATGCATTAATTATTTCCATCTTTATTTTGATTCTAATTAATATACTTGAAAATAAATTTCTATTATATTGTTGAGTGAAGTTGGAGGATGACCAAGGGTGAAAAATGTAATTTAATTCTAACAAAAATCTATTAAGAGACATAATAAATAATTATAATAATATCTTTCTATATAAAGTGAATAATGATCGAAGGCAAAAATGTAATTTCATTATAACAAAAATCTTCAAATAATGATACCAAAAAAAATTTAATATTTTAGAAACATATTAAGTTATTGTTATAACCATTTACTTATTTTGTTATTACTTTGTTTTCTATTCTTTTGTGAGTTATTCTGATATCTATTTTATAATTACTCTATTTTCTATTATATAGAAGAGTGAAGTGCGAGGAATACCAAGGGTAAAAATATAGTTTCATTCTAAAAAAAAATCTATTAAGAAAATTAATAAATAATTCTAGAAATCTCTTTTTATATATAAACTGAATAATGATCAAGAGAAAAAAATGTAATTTCACACTAACAAAAATCTATCAATAATGATTACAAGAAAATTTAATATTTTTGAAACATATTAAGTTATTGTTATTACCATTAACTTATTTTGTCATTACTTTACTTCCTTTTCTTTAATGAGTTATTGTGATATCTATTTTATTATTACTCTATTTTACTATTACTCTATTTTACTTTAGTTTAATTCTTAATATTTTTTCCAATCATTATGCTTATAAAAAGGTAAAAATTTAATTTCATTCTAACAAAAATCTATTTAGAAAGATAATAAATAATTCTAGAAATCTCTTTCTATATTTAAACTGAATAATGATAAAGGGCAAAAATGTAATTTCACACTAACAAAAATTTATCAATAATGATAACAAGAAAATTTAATATTTCAGAAACATATTAAGTTATTGTTATTACCTTTATCTTAATTTGTCATTACTTTACTTCCTTTTCTTTTGAGAGTTATTGCGATATCTATTTTACTATTACTCTATTTTACTTTAGCTTAATTCTTAATATTTTTCTATTCATTATGCTTA
>NC_028646.1:30030333-30034081 GCF_001406875.1 Solanum pennellii
CCCGAGCCGACAACACGATTACCTCAGTTCCAAGCTTCCGTTCGCTTCCGCTCAGCTCAGCTTGAGGGGGGATAATAACAGATAGTATTAAATAATATTAGTATATACTGTGTACTAATCCTAGTCCTATTAGGATTAGTACTCCTTAATCCTAGTCCTATTAGGATTAGTACTCCTTAATCCTAGTCCTATTAGGATTAGTACTCCTTCCTATATCTCCTATATATATCTCCCATGTATTCCCTTATTAGGTTAACACTTCAATACAATCAATATTCCTTCAATGCTTATAAAAAAAGGCTACTTTTTATATAAAAACTTTATCATGCATTAATGATTTCCATCTTTATTTTGGTTCTAATTAATATACTTGAAAATAATTTTCTATTATATGGTTGAGTTAAGTTGGAGGAGGACCAAGGGTAAAAAATATAATTTAATTCTAACAAAAATCTATTAAGAAAGATGATAAATAATTCCAAAAATCTCTTTCTATATAAAGTGAATAATGATTGAAGACAAAAATGTAATTTCATAATAACAAAAATCTTCAAATAATGATAACAAAAAATTAAATATTTTAGAAACATATTAAGTTATTGTTATTATCATTTACTTATTTTGTTATTACTTTCCTTTCTATTCATTTGTGTCTTATTATGATATCTATTTCATTATTACTCTATTTTTCTATTATATAGAAAAGTGAAGAGTGAGGACGACCAAGGGTAAAAATATAATTTCACTCTAACAAAATTCTATTAAGAAAGATAATAAATAATTCTAGAAATCTCTTTATATATATAAACAGAATAATGATTAAGGGAAAAAATGTAATTTCATTCTAACAAAAATCTATCAATAATGATAACTAGAAAATTAAATATTTTAGAAACATATTATGTTATTATTATTACCATTAACTAATTTTGTTATTACTTTACTTTCGTTTCTTTTTTGAGTTATCATTATATCTATTTTATTATTACTCAATTTTACTTTAGTTTAATTCTTAATATTTTTTTCTATTCATTATGCTTATAAAAATGCCTACTTTTTATATAAAACTTTATCATGAATTAATTATTTCTTCTTTATTTTGGTTCTAATTAATACTTGAAAATAAATTTCAATTATATAGAAGAGTGAAGTGGTAGGACGACCAAGGATAAAAAATTAATTTCATTCTAACAAAAATCTATTAAGAAAGACACTAAATAATTCTTGAAATCTCTTTTTATATATAAACTGAATAATGATAAAGGGCAAAAATATAATTTCACACTAACAAAAATCTATCAATAATGATAACAAGAAAATTTAATATTTTAGAAACATATTAAGTTATTGTTATTACCATTAACTTATTTTGTTATTACTTTACTTCCTTTTCTTTTGTAAGTTATTGTGATATCTATTTTATTATTACTCTATTTTACTATTACTCTATTTTACTTTAGCTTAATTCTTAATATTTTTCTATTCATTATACTTATAAAAAAAATTCCTACTTTTTATATAAAACTTTATCATGCATTAATTATTTCCATCGTTATTTTGGTTCTAATTAATATACTTGAAAATAAATTTCTATTATATGGTTCAGTGAAGTTGGAGGATGACGAAGGGTAAACAATGTAATTTAATTCTAACAAAAATCTATTAAGAAAGATAATAAATAATTCTAAAAATCTTTTTCTATATAAATTGAATAATGATCGAAGGCGAAAATGTAATTTCATTATAACAAAAATCTTCAAATAATGATAACAAAAAAATTAAATATTTTAGAAACATGTTAAGTTATTGTTATTACCATTTATTTAATTTATTATTACTTTCCCTTCTATTCTTTTGTGACTTATTCTGAAATCTATTTGTAATGTCCCGAAAATTCATATTTAGAAATTTTCATAGAAGTTATAGTTTTAACCCTCCCGATAGTTGTCCCGAGTCATTTATAATTAGTCGGTCAAGTTGATTTAATTAAAAAAAACTACCGTTATTTAATTAATGGATATATATTAAATAATTTATTAAATTGGTTGTTAACGGGCCTAGTCAAAATATTAAGTTCATACCCTATATCATTTTAAATCATTTTTTTTATAAAATAATAATAACAATAATAAAACAAACAGCAAACCTCCCGATTAGGATTTCATAACCTCTGCATAACCAGATCGGCGGCCAAGGTATATCGGGTAAGAACTAAATTCTTAAATGATGATTTTGTATACATGCATAAATGTGAAATTCTTTTATAATTGAAATAATTAGTGGTGATATAGGGAAAAAGAGAAAATTGACTTTGACGGGTTATTGTGCACGTGGATTCTGGCAATTAGTGTGGACATTTTTTTAAAAATGATACATTATGGCAATAATTAGTATTTAAGTTATTATCATTGGAAATTATATATATGTATAATATAATAATATGCTAAGGTTATGTATGTTTTTGTTTACATTTTGATTTGAGAAAGCGGCTAGCTCACTGTCATTTATGTGACGTAATTTGAAAAGAAATTGTGAGAAAATATGTAGTAAATTAAGTAGTCGTAGACATGAAAGCTATGAATTATAATCTTGACGATTTAACCATTGGAAATTCTAGAATTTTGATAATTCTTTTTGGTGTAATGTATATCATTTTAATATATTGATTCTGAAGATCATTGGTGGCTTAATCGATTGTTGGGTAGGATTTGCAGAAATTATGACTTAACCATAGACTTGAAATTTGGAAATATGAGAATTGATATGTTTATTGACATCAAGATTAGGAACTCGATTATAGAGTTGAGTGTTGTTAATTAGTCTTGAAATCTTATGGTGGTCATTTATTTGAATAGATTGCTTTGCGTTGAAGTTCAACGAAAGAGGAAGGCTCAAGTTTCGGAGTAAATTCTTTATTGATTGAGGCAAGTGGATTTCTAAACTCTTGCTAAGTGTATGAAATGCGTGTATTTTCTTATGGTATGTCTTTGGGAGTAATAGGATTTGGAAGGGTTGACTTGTCCACCTTGATTAATTGTAATGATAAAAAGGGATAATAAAAGACAATGTAATTATTTGTTTGTATATGATGTGTTAGAATGATACGAGTACAGGTGTTATTGTCACGACCCAAAACGAGTCGTGAGTGGCACCCACACTTAACCTACTAGGTGAGCGAACCAACAAATATAAACCCCATCATTTACCAATAGTTCAACTATGAATAACAAAATAACGCTGAAGATCCAAAACTTATTAATGTAACCATTTAAGTAAGCTTCTAAAGTTTAACACTTATTATCCCCAAAATCTGGAAGCCACCACATCAAGAACACCTATCCTCAAATTACCGAGTCTAAGAGTATTTAAGAAACCAAAATAAGTAAAAAGATGGTCCATGTCCGAAATTCAACGACATCAAGACGTGAATGAGAGAATCCAGCACGAGCTAGAAATAATAGCTCACCCTGAACTCTGATGTGCTGGAGACTGACTAGAGCTGAGGGCGAGTCGAAGGCGATGGTACACTTGCTGCACTCCACAAAAGAACAAAGAAGAAAATACAAGTAGGGGTCAGTACAAGGAACACGTACTGAGTAGGTATCATCGGCCAACTCAAAATAGAAACCAATATATAATGAATAATGATATAAAATCAACTACAATACTAAACAGGTGGCAAGCAACCAACACATGAACCATTGACAACAACAACACCATAATAGGTACACCATCAATCACAACATCA
>NC_028646.1:30039412-30040463 GCF_001406875.1 Solanum pennellii
ACTTCCTGAAAGGATTTTGCTGCAGCAGCTACCTGTAAGGCTGGAATCTGCAAATCTGACCTCAATTCTTTCACAAAGCGGCGAATCCGCTCCTGTGGACTGAAGCAAAGCTGAGTGGCATACCTGGATAATGCACGAAATTTGGCCTCATGAGCAGCAACAGACATCCTTCCTTGCTCTAGGCTCAGGAACTCATCTCTCCTCCTATCCCTCAAAGTCCGGGGTATATACTTCTCCATAAATAAGCTAGAGAATGATGCCCAAGTCATAGGTGGTGCCTATGCTAGTTGACACTCAACATACGACCGCCACCACATTTTGGCATCCCCCTGAAACTGATAGGTCACAAACTCAACACCGAATCGTTCTACTATGTCCATCTTATGTAGCAGCTCATGACAATCAACCAAAAAATCATAGGCATCTTCAGATTCAGCACCCTTGAAGACTGGAGGTTTCAACTTTAAGAACATAATGAAAAGTTCATGTTGATCACCTGTCATTATAGACCCTGTAGTCAAGCGAGGAAACGTGTCTACTTCCAATGATGCATCCATGCGGGGAGCCACATCAGCTGCATGTTGTACCCCATGCACCTGAGGTGCCGGTGCAGAAAACACTGGAGGTGTCTGGCCCTGATCAGATAACCCGTTAAGATAAGTAAGAACCTGATTAATCATCTCTGGGGTAGGCTGGGGTGGTACTTCCTTATCTTGAACCTGCTCATTTTCCCCTTCCTCACCCTCTCTCACTACCTCATCAGTCGGTGGAGGAGTCACTGCTCTATTCCTAGCTGGACCAGGTGTTTGTCCTCTGCCTCTACTGGGCGTCCTCCTGCGGCCCCTACCACGGCCTCTTGCCACTGCTCCTCCTCGAGTTATAGCCCCAATGGTTGGCTCAGACGCACCCTGTCTTGCCGGTGTTGGTGTTGGCACAGTTGTTGCCCTAGTTATAACCATCTGCGAATTAGAGGGAGGATGTCAGATACCAATTTGTATCACCTAGATACCAATTGGATCCAAGTAATAGCACGAAAGAAAGAAAGAATGGA
>NC_028646.1:30041578-30045992 GCF_001406875.1 Solanum pennellii
GCGGAAGTCTGACCAAGTGTGGGGTTACGCAGCTTGTGACGGTCCGTCGTATCTATGACGGTCCGTCCTGCCGGTTCGTCATGAAGTTCAGAGAAGTAATCCCAGTAGCCAAATTCCAAGAGTTGAAGTGTTTTGGAACGAAGACCCTCGACGGACCGTTGTGCCTATTACGGTTCGTCATACTTGCCGTCGAGGGTAATGAAGAGAGCAGCAGAAGAAATTGCACAAGTATGGGACGACGGAGTCCATCACGGTCCGTCGTGACCATGACGATCCGTCGCGTAGTCCGTCGACCCAGTAAGTATTTATCAAAAATAATTCTACTGCTCAAACCGACTAAATGGGTTGTTACAGTTATAATAGGAAGGTTTATTACTATGAAATGCGAATTGTAATTCGAGAATGCCAAAACATATGGGCATTGACTAATATATTATTGATTTGATTTATTACGTGTGATTGTGTTCTTTACTGAACCCGTATAATTGTGATAATTGAGGAGATTATATGTCATAGCGACATTTGATTTATCGAGATGTTGCATCATCTCCTTATTTGATATCATATTGTGCACATGCATTGACATGATATTGGGTATGAGTAAAGGTGTAACACGTGGAGATCTTCTGTGTTGAGATCGAGTATTGATTATTTGGGCACGTGGAGATCGTTCGTGCGATAGAAAAGTTATGATCATGATTTGGGCACGTGGAGATCGTCCGTGCGAAATTTATTTGATTATGATAGTGCGTTGAGATCGTCCGCACAGACACGTGGAGATTGTCCGTGTCGGTATATGGACCTCGCGAGTCCCCCATGGGTCATGAACTCTCGATGTATTTCAGAGGAGTATCATGTATATAAGGTTGAGAGAGAAATTGGTATTCTAAGCCATATCATTTCATGGTGTCATATTGCATTGCATCCCATGACATTCTTCATTCTTGATGATTATGTGTTTTATTGGTGGTTGGAAATTACTTGATATTTGATTACCTTTATTTGACAAACTTGATCTTGTGTATTGCTGATATTTTGAGTGCCTTTTTGTGTAAAATTGTGATTGTTGAATATTGAGTTTGTAGTTGAGGATGTATAATTTGTTAAAATGATTATGATGAGTTGGATGTTATGAACATTGTTAAATGTAGGTTGGGTTGATTTTATGCAGGTTGTAGTTGTGGAGGTTCGGTTGGTGTGTAAGGAGTACTTGTATTTTATCCCCTTAGCTTGTGATTAGACGTTTACTTGCTGAGTACCGTGTGGTTTAGTACTCACCCCTTGCTACTACAATTTTTTTTAGGTTACTAGCTCGGACATTGTGATATCTCTCTTCTCCTTGTCTTAGGTTTCTTGGAGATTTGTGAGGTAGCTGTTTGTCGTCTCAGCGTACTTTCTTTCTCCTTAGTTATGACCTAGTTCTATTCTAGAAACAAGTTCATTTGAGACTAGCGATCTTTTGAATCAATTGTAATAATTTAGAGGTTTGTACACGTGACAACCAGATCTTGGGAGTGTTTTGAATTGATTCTCAATTTTCTGCATTTTTATTGTAATGGTTGAATCTTAGGCTGACTTGTCTTGTTAGGATAAGACGAGTGTCATAACGTCCATTTTTTGGTCGTGACACTATTTTATTGTTACTCTATTTTCTATTATATAGAAGAGTGAAAAGGAAGGACGACCAAGGGTAAAAATATAATTTCATTCTAACAAAATTATATTAAGAAAGATAATAAATAATTCTAGAAATCTCTTTTAATATATAAATTGAATAATGATTAAGGGAAGAAATGTAATTTCATACTAAAAAAAATCTATCAATAATGATAACAAGAAAATTAAATATTTCAGAAACATATTAAGTTATTATTATTACCATTAACTTAATTTGTCATTACTTTACTTCCTTTGCTTTTGTGAGTTATTGTGATATCTATTTTATTATTACTCTGTTTTACTATTACTCTATTTTACTTTAGCTTAATTTTTAAAATTTTTCTATTCATTAAGCTTATAAAAAATGCCTACTTTTTATATAAAACTTTATCATTTATTAATTATTTCCATCTTTATTTTGGTTCTAATTAATATACTTGAAAATAAATTTCTATTATATGGTTGAGTGAAGTTGGAGGATGACCAAGGTTAAAAATGTAATTTAATTCTAACAAAAATCTATTAAGAAAGAAAATAAATAATTCTAAAAATCTCTTTCTATATAAAGTGAATAATGATCGAAGGTAAAAATGTAATTTCATAATAAAAAAAATCTTCAAATAATGATAACAAAAAAATTAAATATTTTAGAAAAATAATAAATAATTCTGGAAATCTCTTTTTATATATAAACTGAATAATGATAAAGGGCAAAAATGTAATTTCACACTAACAAAAATATATCAATAATGATAACAAGAAAATTAAATATTGAAGAAACATATTAAGTTATTATTATTACCATTAACTAATGTTGTTATTACTTTACTTTCGTTTCTTTTGTGAGTTATTATGATATCTATTTTATTATGACTCTATTTTACTTTAGTTTAATTCTTAATATTTTTTCTATTCATTATGCCTATAAAAAATGCCTATTTTTTGTATAAAACTTTATTATGAATTAATTATTTCATCTTTATTTTGGTTCTAATTAATATACTTGAAAATAAATTTCAATTATATAGAAGAGTGAAGTGGGAGGATGACAATGGGTAAAAATGTAATTTTTATTCTATCAAAAATCTATTAAGAAAGATAATAAATAATTCTAGAAATCTCATTATATATAAAGTGAATAATGATCAAGGGCAAAAATAAAATTTCACACTAACAAAAATCTATCAATAATGATTACAAGAAAATTAATTAATTTAGAAACATATTAATTTATTGTTATTACCATTAACTTATTTTATCATTATTTTACTTCCTTTTCTTTTGTGAGTTATTGTGATATCTATTTATTATTACTCTATTTTACTTTTACTATATTTTAATTCTTAATTTTTTTTCGATTCATTATGCTTATAAAGGGGTAAAAATTTAATTTTATTTTAACAAAAATCTATTAAGAAAGATAATAATTAATTCTAGAAATCTCTTTTTATGTATAAACTGAATAATGATAAAGGGCAAAAATGTAATTTCACACTAATAAAAATCTATCAATAATGATAATAAGAAAATTTAATATTTTAGAAACATATTAAGTTATTATTATGACCATTATATTAATTTGTCATTACTTTACTTCCTTTTCTTTTGTGAGTTATTGTGATATTTATTTTATTATTACTCTATTTTACTATTATTCTATTTTACTCTAACTTAATTCTTAATATTTTTCTATTCATTATGCTTCTAAGAAATGCCTACTTTTTATATAAAACTTTATCATGCATTAATTATTTTCATCTTAATTTTGGTTCTAATTAATATGTTTGAAAATAAATTTCTATTATATGGTTGAGTGAAGTGGGAGGATGACCAAGGGTAAAAAATTAATTTCATCCAAACGAAAATCTATTAAGAAGGATAATAAATAATTCTAAAAATCTCTTTCTATATAAAGTGAATAATGATCGAAGGCAAAAATGTAATTTCATAATAACAAAAATCTTCAAATAATGATAACAAAAAAATTAAATATTTTAGAAACATATTAAGTTATTGTTATTACCATTTACTTATTTTTTTATTACTTTCTTTTCTTTTCGTTTGTGAGTTATTCTGATATCTATTTTATTATTACTCTATTTTTCTATTATATAGAAGAGTGAAGTGCGAGGACGACCAAGGGTAAAAATGTAATTTTATTTTAACAAAAATCTATTAAGAAAGATAATAAATAATTCTTGAAATCTCTTTTTATATATAAAGTTAATAAATATCAAGGGAAAAAATGTAATTTCATACTAACAAAAATCCATCAATAATGGATAACAAGAAAATGAAATATTTTAGAAACATATTAAGTTATTATTATTACCATTAAATAATTTTGTTATTACTTTACTTTCTTTTCTTTTGTGAGTTATTGTGATATCTATTTTATTAGTACTCTATTTTACTATTACTCTATTTTACTTTAGTTTAATTCTTTATATTTTTTCTATTCATTATTCTTATAAAAGATTTCTACTTTTTATATAAAAATTTATCATGAATTAATTATTTCCATCTTTATTTTGGTTCTAATTAATATACTTGAAAATAAATTTCTAGTGAAGTGGGAGGATGACCAATGATAAAAATGTAATTTCATTTTAATAAAAATCTATTGGGAAAGTGTAACGACCTGTTTAGTCGTTCTGAGCAGCAGATTTTATTCTGGAAAAACTGTGTGACTCGACGGAACCCACGACGGACCGTCATGGGCACGACGGGCCGTCGAGGGGGTCTCGTTCCAAAA
>NC_028646.1:30050719-30061320 GCF_001406875.1 Solanum pennellii
GAAGTAAGTGATAAGGGAGGATTTTTGGCCAGTGTGGAGGCGAGATCTTCTTTTCTTGACAATATTAAGGGAAAACAGATTACTGATGAAAAACTGATCCGAGTCCGAGATAAGATGTTGCGAGGAGAGGCTAAAGAAGCAAAACTCGATGAGGAAGGTGTTTTGAGAATTAAGGGAAGGGTATGTGTGCCCCGTGTTGATGATTTGATCCACACTATTCTTACAGAGGCTCATAGTTCCGGATATTCTATACATCCTGGTGCAACCAAGATGTACCGTGACCTAAAGCAACACTTTTGGTGGAGTAGAATGAAGCGCGACATTGTTGATTTTGTTGCCAAATGTCCAAATTGTCAGCAAGTAAAGTATGAACACCAGAGGCCCGGAGGAACACTTCAGAGAATGCCCATTCCCGAATGGAAGTGGGAAAGGATTGCAATGGACTTCGTGGTTGGTCTTCCAAAGACATTGGGTAAGTTTGATTCCATTTGGGTAATTGTGGATAGGTTAACTAAGTCTGCTCATTTCATTCCGGTCAAGGTGACTTACAATGCAGAGAAGTTAGCCAAACTTTACATCTCAGAGATTGTTCGGTTGCATGGAGTTCCACTCTCCATCATATCAGATAGAGGTACGCAGTTTACTTCTAAGTTTTGGAGAACATTGCATGCGGAATTAGGTACTAGGTTGGACCTTAGTACTGCATTCCACCCTCAGACCGATGGACAGTCTGAGCGAACGATTCAAGTGTTGGAGGATATGCTTCGTGCATGTGTGATAGAATTTGGTGGTCATTGGGATAACTTCTTACCCTTAGCGGAGTTTTCATACAATAATAGCTATCACTCAAGTATTGATATGGCTCCTTTCGAAGCATTGTATGGGAGGAGATGTAGGTCTCCCATTGGTTGGTTTGATGCATTTGAGGTTAGACCTTGGGGTACTGACCTTTTGAGGGATTCATTAGAGAAGGTGAAATCTATTCAAGAAAAGCTTTTAGCGGCGCAAAGTAGGCAAAAGGAATATGCAGATCGAAAGGTTAGAGACTTGGAGTTTATGGAGGGTGAGCAAGTCTTGCTGAAGGTTTCGCCCATGAAAGGGGTGATGCGGTTTGGTAAAAGGGGTAAACTAAGCCCAAGGTATATTGGTCCCTTTGAAGTACTTAAGCGAGTAGGAGAGGTGGCTTATGAGTTAGCCTTGCCTCCAGGGCTGTCCGGAGTGCATCCGGTATTTCATGTGTCTATGTTAAAAAGATACCATGGGGATGGAAACTACATCATTCGTTGGGATTCGGTTCTACTTGATGAAAATTTGTCTTATGAGGAGGAGCCTATTGCCATTTTAGATAGAGAAATTCGCAAGTTGAGATCAAGGGAGATTGCATCCATCAAAGTCCAATGGAAGAATCGACCAGTTGAAGAGGCCACTTGGGAGAAGGAGGCTGATATGCAAGAAAGATACCCACACCTGTTTACAGATTCAGGTACTCCCTTTTCGCCCTTGTTTTCTCCTCGTGATCGTTCGGGGACGAACGATGGGTAAATTGGTATCTATTGTAACGACCTGTTTAGTCGTTTTGAGCAGCAGATTTTATTTCTGGAAAAACTGGCTGAGACGACGGAACCCACGACGGACCGTCATGGGCACGACGGACCGTCGAGGGGGTCTCGTTCCAAAACACTTAGAATTCTGAAATTTGGGTACTGAAATCGACTCTCTGAACTTCGTAACGGAATGGCAGGACGGACCGTCGTGGGCACGACGGACCGTCACAGACCCTTTAGTGGAATCGAGTCTCTGAACTCTGTGACGGAGCAGCAGGACGGACCGTCGCAGGCACGACGGCCCGTCACAGGCTGCGTAATCCCAGGCTGGGTCGGATTTCTGTTAAGTAATTTAAGGGGCGTTTTGGACTATTCCTGCTTTAATTATAAAGTTAGAGGGTTAATGTTAATAAGTCTAATTACTTGGGGGTTAAAAGAGGTAACCTTAAGTTAATTAGTGGATATTATTACCATCTTTATACTTAATTATATGCTAATTAGGGTAAAAGAAAGAGGGTTTGAATAAGAAAAAGAAAAAGAACAGAAAGAGAGGGAGAACGAGTAGAGAGAGAGAGAAACGAAGAGGACAACAAGAATTTGGGGAATTTGCTTGCTTGATCACGAATCTTCGGTGGAGGTAGGTTATGGTTTATGCTATTCGTAGTAAACTCTTAATAGCGAATGATATGTATTGGGTAGTATTGTAAACCCTTCTATATGCTTAATTGTGTGCATGCATGATGTGATTTTGTATATAATTGTGATAAAATAAGCATGATGAAGCTATTGAATCCCAAATCTTGAAAAACCCTAATCTACTTTGTTAATGAGATTGATGATGCCTTGGTATAAAAGAAGGCTTGATGAACTAAAGTAATGGGGTTGATGATGCCTTGGTATAAAAGAAGGATTGATGAATTAATAGAATGAGATTAGGGGAGCGGGTGTCACGAACCGACACGTAGAATTAGGGGACCGGGTGTCACGAACCGACACGTAGAATTAGGGGATCGGGTGTCACGAACCGACACGTAGAATTAGGGGATCGGGTGTCACGAACCGACACGTAGAATTAGGGGATCGGGTGTCACGAACCGACACGTAGAATTAGGGGATCGGGTGTCACGAACCGACACGTAGAATTAGGGGATCGGGTGTCACGAACCGACACGTAGAATTAGGGGATCGGGTGTCACGAACCGACACGTAGAATTAGGGGATCGGGTGTCACGAACCGACACGTAGAATTAGGGGATCGGGTGTCACGAACCGACACGTAGAATTAGGGGACCGGGTGTCACGAACCGACACGTAGAATTAGGGGATCGGGTGTCACGAACCGACACGTAGAATTAGGGGACCGGGTGTCACGAACCGACACGTAGAATTAGGGGATCGGGTGTCACGAACCGACACGTAGAATTAGGGGGACCGGGTGTCACGAACCGACACGTAGAATTAGGGGATCGGGTGTCACGAACCGACACGTAGAATTAGGGGATCGGGTGTCACGAACCGACACGTAGAATTGGGGGATCGGGTGTCACGAACCGACACGTAGAATTAGGGGATCGGAGTGTCACGTACCGACACATAGTAGTAGGGGAGCGGAGTGTCACGTACCGACACAAGAGGAATAAAGATAAAGAATCTTGAAAGATGTTAATATACTCAATCTAATGAACCTAATTCCCAAAAGAGTATGGTATTGAGGCTTGAGTCCTCATGTGTGAACTTGGCGGTGTTTATTAATGATTATAGAACTTGTTGTTGCTACACGTTGAGTATTGTAGTTGATTTATGATATTATCTGATATATACTGTTTTCTATTTTGAGTTGGCCGATGATATCTACTCAGTACCCGTGTTTTGTACTGACCCCTACTTGTATTTGTTTTCTTTGTTATTTGTGGAGTGCAGCAAACGTACCGTCGTCTTCAACTCAACCGCAACTCTAGCCAGTCTTCATTACACCGGATTTCAGGGTGAGCTAATGCTTCTAGCTTGGACTGGATCTTCTTCCTCATGTCTTGATGCCTTGAAGTTCCGGCATGGACTAGCTTTTGTTTATTTTAGCTTCTTAGAATACTCTTAGTTTAGTAATTTGATCATAGATGTTCTTGTGGTGATGACTTCCAGATTTTGGGGAATAATAGACGTTGAATTTTAGAAGTTATTGAATTGGTTTTTATTAATGAGTTTAAGTCTTCCGCATTACTTTCTGTTGATATTAAATTGAAATGTTAGGGTTTAGATTGGTTGGTTCGCTCACATAGGAGGGTAAGTGTGGGTGCCAGTCGCGGCTCGGTTTTGGGTCGTGACAGAAAGATAATAAATTATTCTAGAAATCTCTTTATATATATAAAGTGATTGATGATCAAGGACAATAATGTAATTTTATGCTAACAAAAATCTATCTATAATGATAACAAGAAAATTAAATATTTTAGAAATATATTAAGTTATTGTTATCACATTAACTTATTTTGTTATTACTTTAATTTCTTTTCTTTTGTGAGTTATTGTGATATCTATTTTATTATTATTCTATTTCTCTATTATATAGAAGAGTGAAATGGGAGGACGACCAAGGGTAAAAATGTAATTTCGTTCTAACAAAAATCCATTAAGAAAGATAATAAATAATTCTAGAAATCTCTTTTTATATATTAATTGAATAATGATAAAGGGCAAAAATGTAATTTCATACTAACAAAATTCTATCAATAATGATAACAAGAAAATTTAATTTTTTAGAAACATATTAAGTTATTGTTATTACCATTAACTTATTTTGTCATTACTTTACTTTCTTTTCTTTTGTGAGTTATTGTGATATCTATTTTATTATTACTCTATTTTACTATTACTCTATTATACTTTAGTTTAATTCTTAATATTTTTTCTATTCATTATGCTTATTTAAAATGCATACTTTTTATATAAAACTTTATCATGAGTTAATTATTTCCATATTTATTTTGGTTCTAATTAATTTACTTGAAAATAAATTTCAATTATATAGATCAGTGAAGTGGGAGGATGTCCAAGGGTATAAATGTAATTTTGTTCTAACAAAAATCTATTAAGAAAGATAAAAAATACTTTTAGAAATCTCTTTCTATATATAAAGTGAATAATGATCAAGGATAAAAATGTAATTTCATACTAACAAAAATCTAGCAATAATGATAATAAGAAAATTATAGATTTTAGAAATATATTAAGTTATTGTTATTACCATTAACTTATTTTGTTATTACTTTACTTTTTTTTTCTTTTATGAATTATTGTGATTTCTATTTTATTATTAATCTATTTTACTATTACTTTGTTTTACTTTAGTTTAATTCTTATTATTTTTTCTATTCATTATGCTTATAAAAATGCCTACTTTTTATATAAAACTTTATCATGAATTAATTATTTCCATATTTATTTTTGTTCTAATTAATATACTTGTAAATAACTAATTGTGATAAAATTAATAATAAATATTAGATTGAAATTAACGAAAAAAGATTTTAAAAGTAACTTTACAAATAAAAATGAATAGAATGATATATTTACATTAAATACGACCAAGAATTATAATTTAATTTCATCCTAACAAAAATCTATCAAGAATAAATAATTCTAGAAACATCTTTCTATATATAAAGTGAATGATGATCAAAGGTAAAAAAAAATGTAATTTCATTCAAATAAAAATCTATCAAGAATGATAACAAGAAATTTGAATTCTTCTAGAAACATCTTTAGTTATTATTATTAGTATTACCTCATTTTTGTTATTTCTCCATTTTTTATTAATTTGCGATTTATTATATGAAAGTAAATAAATTATGGTTACAATTAGCTCTTAATAATTATATATCAAGTATAATATTAGGTTGAATCAATCAAAAATAAAATTAAAATTAAAATTTATATTTAAATTTTGTGTATTAAAATATTTTTAAATTATGTGATCTTAAATATGCTAAATAAAAAAAATTAAAATTCAGAAGTAATTTTTTTTTGAGATGAAATAAAAAAATAAGTTCATATAAATCGAAAAGGAGGAATAATATATTAAAAATTGAAATATATATGTGTTATAATTAAAATGAGCTTTCATATATTTTTTTAAAAAAATTCTTTTGGTTTCCTTCTATTAGTTTGTGCATATATATGAGTTTTAAAGATTTGAATATTTTAATATAAAAATATAATGATTTGAAAACTTTAATTCTTTGTTTAAATTTCTAATTTGGTACATAATTAAAAATTAAATAAAAAAAAGCTTAAAATCTCAATGTAAAAATTTAAGATATTTTTAGAAAAACATAGTTAAAAATCATAATGAAATTTGGTTGATTCCCTTATATTTAACGAAAAAAAGAAAATTGCATATATTATTTGAAAATGACGTAAGAACTACAAAGCGCTACGAATCATAGTAAAATGACAACTAAAAATATGCGAGAATCATATAAGAAATTCCGTTGACTATCTGATACGCTCAAACTTACTTCTCAAATAAGAAGTAAAGCGGTCATGTCAAGTAAATAACCCAACTAGTGAGGTTGGGATCGTTCCCACGAGGAAAATAGTCTAGACTTAACTTCAACTTGTTATTACTATTGTATGGTCAATGACTTCCTTGGAAAGTAAAAACAATAAAAGGGGGGTTTCTATTTCTAAGTAAACGAAAATAACTAGCAAAATAAAAGGAGACAACTAACAGCTTTGAATGTTGGAGTTGAATCAATTAATCAAAGTAACTAGGGTTTACGTGTTCCCCACAGGTTCATAACTTGATAATTCTAACTATAACAATTCTTTCCTAGTATCTTGCATGCAAAGTGATAAGTTATGTATTTCTACATCCTTGGTCCGGCATCTAGAGAATCTAACTCCGCACCTTGGTCTGGCTACGTGTGTTGCTTTCCTAACCCTTATCTTTACCTCATATTAAGCATCACATTCAATATTTAACTCAGTTATTACCTCGTACCAATCAATACTAGCCTATTAGATAGTATACAATAATCTATGTTAATAATTCTTTTCCTATTATCTACCTCCTTGGTCCGGCAAGTAGCATTAAGGCGAGTTCTAACGTTGGCCATCCGTTAAAAAGACTTCTAAACGAAAGAATTATTAATACATGCAAGACACTATTCTAGAATTGTTATTTTAGTTAGGTTTTACCTCATTATTCGCCTATGGTTCCCACAACCCTAGTTATGGAGTTTAGTTACCCATAGTCATAATCACAATATTCAAATATATGATATAAGAATTCATGTACTTACCTCAATGAGAAAGAGTAAAATCCGAAAGTTCGCTTGATTAATCAACAAAAATCACCAACAATCACTGATAAAAGTCTAAAGATAACCTAATAATACAGAGCATAACCATGGTCCAGAGTCTAACCTAATAATCAAAGGTCCAGACTCCGACATCTAAAACGAGGTTTTTCGAACTATTTATAGAAAATAAAAACCTAATTATACAAGGACTCTATTTGCTTGAAATCTGTCAAAACGCGGCTGGGTCGACGGACCTCGCGACGGATCATCATAGTCACGACGGGCCGTTATGGATTCCGTCGTCCCATACTTGTGCAATTTCTTCTGCTGCTCTCTTCATTACCCTCGACGGCAAGTATGACGGACCGTCATAGGCACAACGGTCCGTCGAGGGTCTTCGTTCCAAAACACTTCAACTCTTGGAATATGGGTACTGGGATTACTTCTCTGAACTTCATGACGAACCTGCAGGACGGACCGTCATAGACTCGACGGACCGTCGTGGACTCCGTAACCCCACACTTAGACTTCCCCATCTTCCTTCAGCAGCTGCACTACGCTGCCACCTACGGACCGTCACAGGCACGACGGACCGTCATAAGCTCCGTAGGTGGTCTCTTCTGCATTTCTTCGCTCAAAATCTCCGCATTCAGCTTTGGACAGATTTCCTACAAAACAAAGAGAAACTTATATCAAAATTAGCACAAAAAGGCTTTCGGACACACTAAACTTAAGGAAAAAGTATTAATTATACCGTGAAACCACGGTATATCAACACCCTCAACTTAAATTCGTTGCTTGTCCTCAAGCGATGCACTATGACTCAATGCGAAATCTTTGTACAATAGTATCCATGTTTTATCCTTTGCAATCATTTGGCTATCAATCCCGATTAATCTCATCAAATCTATGCATGCTATCACTATTAGTCTTGAATTATGTGGGATCAGAACATGACACAGACTCACCATGCACTAACACCTATCCTCTTCAATTTCTCACCGAGGTGCTAACAATTCCGGTATTGCAATTAGTGTCCTCACTTTGAAACAAATTCCTCGTTTTTCACACAATGATATCAGTTTGAGTATAAGGATTATTTTTCAACACTCGCTCTCAGAACAAAGTCACACTCATTCATACCTATTGCCATAAGCTTGCCCTTATTTTCACTGCCTTAAGTTCGCTATACAACCCTTAGGATCACGATAGGACTTTTGTAACATAGGCTCAGGGTCAGGTAGGGTATATTTAGGTACACTTTAGTAACTTTTTTCCCTCCTTGACATATCGGCTAAACATACCATTTTCTATCATTTTATCTCGCCCAGTTTCTCATATTCTTTCACCTCGCTATTTTCTCTTCTTTCTTTCACCTCGCTATTTTCTCTTCTTTCTTTCACCTCGCTATTTTCTCTTCTTTCTCCATTTGTGTAAGTGACTCTCTTCTTTTCTTGCTTGTATTTCTTGTATATTTTTCTTTTTCTTTACTATTCTTTCAACTAATTCTTGAGTCACTTTACTTTTGTTCTTTCTTTCTCTTTGTTCTTCCAACCCCACTTTCTAGAGCATTCCTCATAATAGCCACCCTCAACTCATGGCTTTGCCATGAGTCAAAGTACACAATACCCAAAGTTGGGTCAGGGCCATAAAGAGGTTGTTTACTACGTTAGCCACCCTCAACTTATGCTTTTGGCATAAGCTGAGGTGCACATGTCCAAGGAGGGACCAGGGCCAACACATTATTCCCAGAAAAGATCAGTTGGGATGAGAAAGAAAGGTCTAATTTAAGCTCAAATCATTTGGATCAAAGGAGGATGAATTTCATTTGGTTTTCTTTTATTCAGGCTAAAAGTGGGCTATATTGAATAATGGCCTATGATCCTTTCCTAATTGTCAATTACAGCTTACTTTTAGCAGGACTAACCAGGCAAGTTCTAGCTCAGTACAAATAGTGGACTATTCAAATCTTCCTCACACTCACTTGACATCTCATCACTACACCAGATTATCAGACACCTAGTTCGAATTTAAGACTTAGGGTAATGCAATGGTGTAACTCTATGTCATGCTTAGAGCCACACAATTATCAGTTACTATGCCTAGTCATGCATCATTTTCCAGTTTATCAGGATATCATTTTAGCCATCATGCTCCAGAATTAAACTATGTACAAAAGATATAGACATGCCGGTTCAACAGAAAAAGTAATCAGTCTTTTGGGGAAAAAGAACACAGGCAAGAAAACCCCAAAAGAGGATAGTGAATTGGGCTACTCAGACTTCACCCTAACACTCACTTTCCATTTACCCCACCCCCAACAAAAAGACATGCAATTGTCCCCAATGCATAAAAATTGAAATACTAGAGTGGTAGGTGAAGCAATCTTGTGGCACAAAGCGCCGACGATCAGCAAGCTGGTGGGTCCGGTTCCCCGGAACCCACTACCTCTGTAGTCTGGACACCCTCAGTGATGTCCTCGACAACAACAACACCATCAGCAGTGCCTCCCGCTATCTCCACAGTTCGGGAGCTAGACGCCCCAGCAGCTAACTCTCGAACTCTCTGCTGGCGCACCTCCTCCTCAGTAAGCGAGGCTCTCCTCGCAGCCTCCATCTCACGGCGCTCCTTCTTCATTGGTGGCTGACCCAGAAGGTGTGCCGGTCAGTGTGCGCTCCTCGTCAGACTGGGAGGCAGTGACTACGCCGGACGCCACCTTTTTGGGTGTGGCTCTGGTGACACGTGAAGCACGGGAAGGGGTGGAAGTGCCTGTGGGCACGTACTCGGGGTCACGCTCATCATCACAGCCAATGACCATGCGAGCAGACGGGGCGACAGACTTCGATCGCCCGCGTGCATACACTCGATCTTGTTTAGGTGCCATAGTAGATAGTACCTGTAAAGGATCAATATTAGTGCGAGTAGTGGCAAACAAGCCAAACAAAACCATACGAAATAAAACATTGAAAATAGTATGTCATTGCTATAGAAACAGTGACACACGACGGGCCTGGTGACGGCTCGTCGTGACTATGACGGACCGTCATGGGATCCCTCGTGTCTTACTTTGATTATGTATATATGGAGAACCCTGAAGAAGAGTCTCTGACTAGCATGACGGTATGTGCAGGACGGACCGTCATAGGTACGACGGTCCGTGGTGGGTGTCCGTCAGAGGACACTTGAAAAAAATGTGGATACCCCTAGGAGAGGGGGTCTCTGACCGTTGAAACGGTAATGCAGGACGGACCGTCAGAGGACACTTGAGAGAAATGTGGAGACCCCTAGGAGAGGGGTCTCTGACCGTTATGACGGTCATGCAGGACGGATCGTCGAAGGTATGATGATCCGTCGTAGTTGTCCGTTTGAGGATACTTAGAAAAATAGAGAGAGACCCTTAGGAAAGGGGTCTCTAACAACCAGAACGGTTGTGCAGGACGGACCGTCGACAAGATGACGGTCCGTCGCGTGTGCCCTAGTTTGAAAATAACAGAAAGACGAACCTGGCACGACGGATGCTACCATTAATAAAAAGAAAAAGGAAGAAAAAAACTATAAGTATTGGGTTGCCTCCCAACAAGCGCCTGATTTAACGTCGCGGCACGACTGAGGATACTTGATTACTCAGATTTCATCAAGATGGTATGCCTCTTCCTTTCCGTGTATTTGGCATACAAGGAGGGTGGTTCTGCATAAATCAAAAACAATAAAACAAAGTAAAATCAAGAAAATATCAACTAAACTATAGTAATAAGTT
>NC_028646.1:30062379-30140763 GCF_001406875.1 Solanum pennellii
CGTAACCCCACACTTGGTCAGACTTCCCCATCTTCCTTCAGCAGCTGCACTACGCTGCCACCTACGGACCGTCACAGGCACGACGGACCGTCACAAGCTCCTTAGGTGGTCTCTTGTGCATTTTTTCGCTCAAAATCTCCGCATTCATCTTTGGACAGATTTACTGCAAAACAAAGAGAAACTTATATAAAGATTAGCACAAAAAGGCTTTTGGACACACTAAACTTAAGGATAAATTATTAATAATACCGTAAAACCACGGTATATCACTATCCTAAAATCACTTGTATCATATAAATAAGTAACATATATTATTTGAAAATTGACATAAAAGGTACATAAATTAACAATTCAAAATATTTTTAAAAAAAATACATACAACAAATTTAGTTCACTTTTTCAAATTTTATTTGTGTCACATAAATTGGATGAATAAAAACTAACATACGTTGGGCCCACATTAGCGCGGGCACCTAATATCTAGTATTTATATAGAAGAGCCATGGTAGGACGACCATGGCTATAAAGAGTTGTACAATGAGAAAAACCAATTGTACAATGTAAAATTGCCAAAAAGATATATTCTATAGTTAAAAACATTTATAAAATTGTACTATTGTAAAAGCTAACTTGATTTTATATTTTGAAGACTAAATATAGGGTATATAAAAAAGATATATTGAAGATTGAAAAATAAATGAGGTGCACAATATATGAATGAAGTTAATAATTGTTGAGAATTTAAAATTTATAACAGATACTAAATTTTTAATGATATAAAGAGAATGGACCCACATTATTACACGTGTTTAAAGGCTATTGGTGAGGGAATAAGATTTTATTTATTATTTTACTATATTTCTGTTATATAGAAGAGTGAAGTGGTAGGACGACCAAGGGTAATGTCACGACCCAAAAATGGACGTGATGGCACTCGTCTTATCCCACCAAGACAAGTCAGCCTAAAACTCAATCATTACAATAAAATGCGGAAAATTTATAAGTTACTTAAAAGTACCCCCAAAACCTGGTTGTCACGTGTACAATCCTCTAAAGTATTATAATTGATTCAAAAGAAAAACTCAAGTCCCAAATGAACTTGTTTCTAGAATAGAACAAGATCATAATTAAGGAGAAGAAAGTCTGCTGAGATGGAAACAGCTACCTCATAAATCTCAAAGAAGCCTCAGAAAAGAAGAGAATGACAAGTACAACAAAAATTCAGGCTCATAACCTACAAAAATTTGTAGAAGCAAGGGGTGAGTACCAAACCACACGGTACTCAGCAAGTAAACCTCTAAACACAAGCTAAGGGGATGAAATACGGGTAATCCTACGAACCTCCACAACTACAACCTGCATAAAAATCAGTCCAACCTAACAACTCACGGTTTACAACGCATATAGTTCAACAACAACACTTAGACAAATTATATATCCTCAATAACAACACTTTGACAAATTATAACTTTTCAACAACACCACTTTGACAAATTACATGTCCTCAACAACAATACTTTAACAAATTATATATCCTCAACAACAATACTTTAACAAATTAATATCCTCAACTACAAGCTCATTACTCATCAATCACCAATTCCACATAAAAGCATTCACAAGATCAGTAAAACACAATATCAAGTTCACATGATAAGGATGTGCAATGCAATGGAATGCAATGTCAAGTATAATGATGCATGTCTGACCTAGTGATACACACCCGCTGACTCTCAGTCCGGGACCCATGGGGGACATATTTGTCCATGCATCTGTCGCGGTGCACGACACGACCCTCGATAATAGTAACCATCGCGGCGTGCGATATGTCCCTCGAAATATAGTATCCATCGCGGCGCGCGATATATCCCTCGAAATGGTACATCCTCTTTAAGTTCTCATTCTTTCTCAATGCACATAACACTTTTCACAACTATGTGTCAAAGTAATGCAAATGACATATTCACATAAATAAAGAGGATATCACCATTTTCATAACATTGCACAATTTACAACAACATCAACAATGATTCAACAAGCCTTTCAAATCATTCCATATTATCAACACATCACACACAACCCATTATTGACATTGCCTTTTACTACCCTTTGTTTTCATCATTATAATTAATCAATGTGGACAAGTCAACCCATCACCAAGTCCCATTACTCCCAAACATATACCACATATACCACAAGGAAATACACGCATTCCATACACGTAACAAGAGTTTAGAAATTCACTTGCCTCAAATAATTGAACAACCACTTCAGGACTTGAGCCTTCCCTTTCCATTGTACCTCCAACTCAAAGCAATATATTCACATTAATAATCACAATAAGATTTCAAAGCTAACAACCCCCATATTACTATAGGTCTAGCCTTGACCCAAAAACTCACTCAAAATACTTATTCTTATATCTTGGTGTTCTTATATCTTGGTGCCAATTAACATGTCCACTATCATATTTTTCAAATTCCAAATCTAAGGTTAAGCCACGGTTTTCAATTTAATAATTTGCCAAAGCATAGTATCGTATTGGTACGGATATGAACCATTGGAAAAGAGTTTTATGCGTCAGTTATTTTGAGGTTATGACTACAATTTTTCTTTCTATTCAAAAACCTTTTCATTCTATTGCGACGCTTGTTGAAGGCTATTGTTACGGATAAAAGTAATATGATAGTCGTTACATGGTAATGCAACGGTCATTACTGGGTACTGCAACAGTTATTATTAAAGTATTGCAACATATGTGTGTGTATATATATACACTTCAATAAATATTATATTATTGAGCTATTGCAGTATTATAACATAAAATACACATAAATCGTTCACAAGAAGAAATATTCATTACCAAAATTATAATTCAAGAACCATAGTTGGCTAACATCAATAAAACAAAGAGAAAAGACATAAAGTGATACCTGGAGTCGTCCCGAATTTTCAAAAAGACACCTAAATTATTCAAGTGTCCTATTACCCCCTAAACAATCATGAATTGATATTATTACATCATTTTTGGTCCACCTGGCATGGAGAGTGTATGCACTCTCTTAGAGAGCGTGGACAAACTAAAAAACGAATATAATTTTATTTTTACAAAAATTGTGCTATAAAATATATTTTTTTATTTTTTTAATTGTTTTAACTTTTTCTCCTTATTATTTTTTTCTTTTTCTTTCTTCCTTCATTATTCAAAAATTCATTGTCATTTTCATTAACTTATCACTTTCAATGTCATTTTTTACCATAACTTCACATCTCTTTTATTTTACTATTACTTTAACTCTCTTCAATTTTAAAATTATATCTAGATATTTTATTATATTTCGAACAATTTGATAAACTCATTTAATCTAAAGATGATTAGTATGCATTACTTTGTTTTTTTATCCAAATTTGAATTAAACTTTTTCAATTTTTGGAGAATTCTTATACTTTAAAAATTATCATTTCAAGTTTTGAATTTATATGGAAATGAAATAAATTAAATGATGATACCTTCAAAATTTTGATCTTTCTTAGAAAAATAATTAGTTTTGTTATCCATAACTCAACAAATTCTAGAAAATAATATAATTTTTGAAAAGTAAGGAATTTGACCGAATATGAAGAAGAAAAGAGAAATAAAATGAAGGGTCTCAACTTGATGTGGGGTGGGGTTAGGTGACAGTGAGAGGTGAAGTAGAAGAAGAAAGAAAGAAAATGGAGGGAGCTTGAAAGTAGAGGTGGAAATGCATAAAAAACTGAAATGAAATTAAAATCAAAGTAATAACATTAAAAATAAGTCAAAAAGTAAGAGAGAGAAATAAAAAAAACTTAAAATTTAAAAAAATATTTCAAAATTAAATTAACACGTGTCACACAATGATTGGTGTGTGATAACACTTGTCATTTAAAGTCTGAAATTGATCGAAAAATGATGTAATAATATATGTTCGAAATTGTTTAGGGTGGTAATAGGATACCTGCATAGTTAAGGTGTCTTTTTAAAAATTCTGGACAACTTCAGTTATCACTTTATGTCTTTTCTCTAAAAAATTATACAAATACTTTTTTACCATTCAAAAAAAGGTGAAACACAAACATTAGTAAAGTTAACATTGACAATATCTCAGCTTCTATGTTACGTCGTCATTACTGCTTTAATAGCCTTCTTCGGTTTCATCGCCTACATACAATTAGAAAAAGTATAAATAAATTAACAATTTTTTCGCAAAAGTTTTATGGATCCACAGTAGTCATATATTACAAGGTTATTACTTTATATGTCAGAAATACATATAAACTCAATAAACTCAAAAATCATTTAACTATATACATGGAGCATGGACTAATCTAAAACTTTTCCGCAACTTGCTGCCAGAAGTTTCAACCTGGGGAGTTGGAATTCTATAATCCCAAAATGAATGCATGTATCTCAACACAACTGGAGACGATGTAAAGAATACCATACATCCCTCTCCGACCAGAACAACTACCTTAAGCTAGTTCTCTCAGTTTTGTTACCAAACCAGAGAACAAAGGAACAAAAGAAATACCAAACTGGTCACCATCATGTACGTGTAATGTTCATGATTGGTATTCTTGTAACAACAGAGGACTTTTGTTTGGATTTGTAGAAATTCTTACCGTGAGAAGGTAATGTACATGATATTTAGTGAACTATAGAAAGCATATGGTAATGCCAGTAAAGTAGTTTGAAAATAAAGAATCCATATCAAATATTAATACGATAAAAGATAGTCCAAACGAGCAGTTACAAATTTTAGAACAGTGGGTAGAGATACATAGAGATTTTCATTGAATGCAGTGCCTAACAAAGTAAGAGAAAATTTTACAGAATGGTTGCATGAGAAACAATGTTATAAAATCAACAAACTAATATGGATATGCATTTGAACAAGAATGGACAAATCTGGAAAGAACTGCATCAGATTGGACATAAATGATAAAAATGAGAAAAACTATCACCGAAGATGGTTTGACCATGTCGAAGAAGTTTGTTGTAGGTGTGACATTATGATCCTTTAAGGTGCTTAAAGAGGATAAGGTAGAAATAAAATCAAACAGAAGGAGGCTATCTGAAAGATCCTATGATTTATTGAACCAATGCGGATTTAGATAATAATAGGAGATAATGGAAGCAAAAAAACCATATGGAAAGTGACAGCTAGTTCAAATTAAGGTTTAGTTGTTGTTATTACTGTTACATTAAATATGGTGGCTGTCGGGGACACTTTTAGTTTAGTAGAACCTCTCTACCCTACAAAGATAGGGGTAAGGTATGTCTCCTACACTCCCTAGAACGGATTATACTGGATGTATTGTTGTTGTTTGTAGAAACTTGTATGTCTATATGGCAATACGTGTAGGAGTTGGAGAACTTTTAGAGAATTTCCAGTATTGAAATTAAATGGATGAAAATATAGAGGAATAGCTTTAGTCATATATTGACACCAAATAGTTTGGAAGTGCAAGATACTTGATTAATTGATCATTTACAACACATTTATGAGCTTGATAAGTCCAACCTTTCAATGGAGAAACAAGAAGTAATAAGAGATAAAGATGGACTAGTGCACACAACATGGGTATAGACTCACAACAGCCACCCTCCATTGGCACTCCAACAGTGTATTCAGGACCTTCAAAGGCTCACAAATCAACTGAAAATCTTCAAGTGCAATCACAAATATAGAGAGGCAAACTGTACAGTTGACTTCCTATTTAAATGGAGTCATAACTCCGACATTCTACAACAATTTACACCTACCAGCAGCTGTCCATATTGGCCAAAGGAAGCCTTGTTTTAGAAAAATTGGGTCTGACGAATTTCAGGAAGAAAAAGTTGAAAAGAATCAAACATACTCCCTGATTCTTTCTCTGAGAGGTATCATAGAGGTCTCTATGAAAATTTGAATCCTTATCCTATTCAAGCAGACTTTTCTATTTGGATAGGTTTAAGTTGTGTTGTTTTAACACAATTTCACCACAAATAAGCACCATAATTAGTACATTACACTTCAAAATTAAATTGCAGATTTCAGCACATTCAAAAATTTCTGCAGATTTTAGCTAGGACTCTAAAAACATCACAATAATAATCTGTACAATTAAGCATAATTCGCTCAAAAAAAAATCTGCACAATGCCCACATCTTCATTGAGCCAGCAAAGAAAATCATCAACTGAACCTCCAACGTAAACTGTACTAAACTGTAGTAACTCATGGAAGGTCTGGTTAATCCTCCACATCACCATCAATAGGAAAATGAAGAATAAGAGCAAGAAAAAAAAGAGTCGCAATAGAAAAATAAATAAATTCGCAAGAGATTGTGTAATAGTAGACCAAATACCTCATATTGTGTATTATTTTTTTGGCCAAATGTGTAATGTTTGTTGTATAAGCTGAACTTTTTTATATGATTCTCTTTAGAGTTTAGACTATCAAAGAAATCGGACATGTCACGATTGCACTAATACATACACACTGTTGATTAGAAGAGTTCACATATCACATGCTCTTACAATCAAAGTTGCAACAGAATCATGAACAAATAGTGTAACCTGAATCTTCATCTAAGTAGCTACCCCTGAAATGGATATTAACATCAAAAGGTAGAGGGAATAAATTCGAACACATACATGAAGTACATTCAGTGAAATTCTCTTAGACTCTAGCATAAAAATTCTTTCAATTAATACGTATATAGACAAATCTATATAGAGGAAGAAGAAGCTTCCAGTGAAACATGTACCTTCACTAATTTGCATTACTGATGACACCATATATTAATAACAGTAATAACACCTTCTATTTTCTCACAATCTCATCAAAATACACCAAAAAAAACAGTTATGATCAATCATAAAAGAAAAGGTTTGGATTCTCACCAAACCCGCAATAATATTGGTACACTACCACAATGTCATAAAACATACTTATTTTCTACATAACTTTCTACATTAATATTATCACATTATACTATATATACCAAATAAAAATGGAGACATGGAAAGACATCAGTTGAAAAGTAGTGATGAAGACAGGGGCATCATCAGGAATCGGGCGAGTCTCGACTTGGCAAAAAAAGTTGGCCTAAGACTACATTTGTTGTTTCCAATATTCTACACTATCTAGTTAGGACTGTCAGGTTTGATTGTCAACAAACAAATTGTAGGAATAATAACTCTAGACTCTTGCCCAACATATTTGACACGGAAATGAAAAAATCATATCATTGCAACTTCAAGTTTTATTTTCTTTAAGTATTGAGGACAAGATAGCACCGATCAACACTTTTTACTTAATCTACTTCAATAAAAATAAGGCACATCTCAACCAAATAATATGAAGAACAAAATATACCCTAATTAATACTAGAAATTTCAGAAAAATTGAGGATGGGAAGACACAATCTCTTTGTTCTCTACTACGATAAAAAGAGTTCACAATTTTATAATATGCACAAGTATGATTTTGACTTACCGTCGAAACACCAATCCAAATATTAAAAGTACTGAGAGCTTTTTCAGATTGATGTGTTGCTACTTCTTAAGCTAAGTTATCAACTCGCCCATTGACTAGTAATTTTGCTGCATCATTAAGTATCTAAATTTTCATTTACACAGATATGTGACATGATTAGTAAATGTTCAAATTCTACACATTGAGACACATGAAATCAGCTTAACTTAAAAAATTTCAATAACAAGTAATCTTTAACAGCAAATCTAATATGGTAACTTAAGGAAAATCATAATCATTCTTAATAAGTCATAAGTAACAGATTGTCCCATTCAAGTAAAACACTTATAGTAATAACTTATGCATTGTCCCATCCATCTCGTTCAGCATCGATTAACAAAGTTGGCCCTTTGGACGTTGATTGTGAGGAAAGTCTCGATTGTCAAGAAACTCTCTGTATTTTTTTAAATGTAAAAATTCATTTTAGTCTCTTTTTGGGTGATTGTGAAAACAAACAAAATTTGGACAATCCTCTTTAGTGGATTTGTAACTTGAATTTTTCAAATCTGATCAGTCCATCATATTCAGCTTATTGTATAGAAAAGGATGACAAGTATCTTAGACTTCTTTTTACCTGAGATATGCCCTGTGTGATTTTGAAGGGGGAAAACTACAATAGAAATTTCTCTCATAAATCTGAAATTCACCCTCTCAAAGACAATTGCTTAGCAGTTCGCAAATCTTCACCAAACATGAAATAAAACTATAACCCTAGATTATGTGACAGACCTAGATCAAAACAAATAACATATATTTAGGACAAACCCATATATCATTCTTTACAACTTTTCAAAAATCATTCAATGGGGACTTAGAAATCATTAACTAGCAGAGAAAACATAAAATTTATTCACCTTTACATCCAAGAATTTGTTGTCGAAAGACCAGTAGAGCTTCAACTTGCGTAAAAGATATCAATGCCCAAGAAATTTGTCGTCGAAAGCCCAACGAGCTTCACCAGAGAGATTTCTTCACAAAGAACATTATGACTGTATTTCTATTACAATATGGAAGCAAAAGGTAGAGAGAGAAGAATGTATCAAACATTATGCGTTAGATAGAAGAGGAGGACTATCCTGTTTAGTTAGTTCTAATTAAATAGCTACATGGATCCAATGAAACCTATATCACAACTCACAGTGAGCTAGTTCGGAAGTATGGTTACTTCTAAGTATTGAAAATCCTGTGATCTATGCTCAAGAAAAATGGGGGAAATTGGAAATCCAAAATGCAAGATAGGAACAACAACAACAACTTAAATGATTTGATATTAATTCTTCCAATCTACAATTACAACATAAGCATCCTTAATAATTATACATGACTAGAGCTTCTCAACGAGGGGAAATTGCCTATATGAATTTCTAATTTATTACTATTTCTTTCTTAGGTTTTGATTTTCACTCAGAACTACAATCTACACATCTTATACTATAAAACATTTTAGAGATACCAATTAATCAAGTAATCTCACAGTACAGTGAGTGAACAGAAAGAATCATCTATGAAAGACCAAAATTACAGATGAAACAAAATAATGAGTACTAATGTCAACTGCCACGACTTTTCAATGAATTACAGAGAAGGTGTCTGTATGATGCTTTTTTCACATCTTACTTACACCTATTTCCATCTTTAGGTTTATCTATTATAGAAGTGTTGGAAGAGTATGTTGATTCTGGCTTATCAAAGTCTTAGGGTAGTGTATGATGATCTCGGTATTTCCCCTCTCTATGTCTACAAGAGCACATTTACTGAAGACATTCATCATTCGGTGACTAAGAATAGATTTTTTTCTTTTGTTTTTGGACTTTAACTCTAGTTCCTCTATTCAAATGTCTTTATCGTGCTTCAAACTGATGACAAACAGAGAAGGTATGTACCACATGCACAAAGATAAACTTGGTATTTGGTGGTTAAACTGACTTACATGGATTCTACTATGGGTGATACTTTTTTGCTCTATTCCTTATTATTGAGGCATGCAAAATTTAGCCTTCTGCATAAAAGACATGTTGCTGATGAAACTCTTTCTACCAACAAACTTGAGCACCTTCCTGATACGAAATATTACAGTTGAAACATAATAATGAGTACTAATATCTATTGCCACGACATGTCAGTGAATTATAGAGAATCTCCCAAATACACGTAATTCCTGATATTCATACAAAACAAATACTTTTAGATACTAGCTTAAAAAACACAAGACAAGGCATTACGTGACATTGCTTAAAACAAAAGAATTTGCGAGATTCAATTAATACAATACAAATCTAAGGTTACAAAACACAATAATCGTTAAGGGTATCGGTAGAACCAGATGTGTGTTCGAAGTTTTTTTATATTTTAGGCCTCAAATTGAAACTGTATTTTAGGCTACCACCCCTGAGTAGGACATTCAATCTTGAAGGTTGATTCGAATAAAGAATACTCTTCTTAAAGTTTGTTTCTTCTGAAGGCATAACTAAAAAGAGGTAATTGTGGTGCCAATCAGGTGTTGATTTAAACAAGGAGATGACTGAAAAGACAATTTTTTAATCTCACATCAAACTATTAATGCAGTAATATTCTTATCTAAGGATGAAGACTTTTCAAATTAAAAAAAAATATAAGCTCCAAAATTGCTTGTTCGAAAATCTATATAGAGAGGGAGAGTTTCATTCAAAAATACAGCTCGCCTATGAAAAAACTAGGGTTTCCAACTGAGTTTCCCAATGATGAAAGAGGGAAACAGACGAGTCTCATAAAATTTTTAATAAATGTCTTAAGAGACCCTCACGGTCTTTGATTGAAAAAAAAAATATTATTGACCAAATTTAATTAAAAAAGAGACCTCATGAGGTCTTTTACTATAAAAAAGAAATATAATTGACCAAATTTAATTTGACATATTGAAGAATCGAAATAACCATAGTGTGAAAATAACACACAAGAGTTATGTCTGAAATGATATCTCAACTTAGAATTGTTGGTCATTTTATTGATAAGCAGCATGTTCGTACCGTGACTTAGTCTCTTCCTAGTAGATGAGAAAAAATATTGGTTATCATACCCCATAACAACAACATTAAAATCTTTGTTAGTGTTATACTTCAAGTGATACTTGAAGATGGCAAAGTAATGATGTTTAAAACCATATGTGATGCCTACGTGGGAAAATAAAGTGTGAGAAAGCTTTCACGATTATAGTGTTAGGAAATTTGAAAAGGGTAATTAAAGGCAACTATAGAGTCTGAATGAGGATTCGTTAAGAAAAGTAGCCTTTTAAATTTCAACAAGGGACCATATTTTTCAACGTATCCTACTTCTCTGGTAAATATGGTAAAATTTTCACACTTATGTTTCTCCTTGTTTCACTAGAATTGGTGCAATGCAAATATCTTGAGAAATCCTTATTTGCATTTTAAGTATGTTTTGATTTGATCAACAACTTGGCTTCATAACTGCATATAATTAAAAATCTATAAGAGCTCTTTTGTAGATAAGCTAAGACCTTGAAAGAAAAAAAATCTGTCTAAATGATAAATGGATTGTACCATATAACTTGGGATAATACGTGGTGTAATTGATTAAGTGTTTTAAACTAGAACGTTTGTCTGCGTCTTATGCATTTGTTAGTAGATGTGATGGTGATCTTTAGGAAATAGGTTGTGGAGCAGTTGATATTGAAATGTTGCAGCAGTAGTGATATTTTTGATTGACAACTTGACCTACAAGCCGTAGAATCTTCTACGAGCTGTAGGTAGGGGTCTTGGTTTGAAGTGGTGATTCCTGGAGGTAAGTGTGAAACAAATAAAGATAATGATGTGCCTTAGTTGTTTCTACGACCCGTACAATGGAGTAGTACAAATGTTCATACATGTTAAGTTTCGGTGGTCGAATGATGAGTTGAAATGATGGGTCATACAAAGATCTATGGACCGTAGATCATACCCATAGATAGTGCTACTTAAGTAAAAGATTAACTCATAATTGAATGAGGCCACCTAGGAATTGTAGGAATACTTACGAGTCATAGGTGTCAAGCATAGAAACGACTACCCTAGCTGAATTACCTTCAATATCCTTTTCCTAGTGTGTTTAGGATTTGATGTCCATAAGTATTTGTTGTAATTTTTATTTTTTAAGTTGTTAAAAGATTTGATACTTTTTGTTATTTCTTTGAGAATTAACTTAAATATATTTTGAGCATTGAAGTATGGAAATGTTAATTTATAAAATTGTTTTTTGATCAATATAAGATTCTATATTTCATTTACCCTAATTGCAAGTTCATTATTTTTTCTATTCATCATATTATGAATAATGATACTCAAGAATGAGTAGATATCTTCCTAACTATGGTTGTGGAAATCATGAGTAATTAACAAATGTTACCTAATAATTAAGTACTAACTTTTGAATAGTGTTTATACATGTATTGTTAATTTCTTCGTTTGGAATGCTTTTAAATGGTGTGTAACGTTTGAAGTTACCTTACTCCTACATGTAGACCCATAAACTCATCACATAGGAGATACCTAACTTAACGACTTTGCATGTCAAACACTAGGGGATGGTTACTATTATAAGATTACTGCATAATGAAATTATGGTGAAAATATATACCCTAGTCTCATCTCATTTTGATCTTACAAACTGCAAATTATGTTACTTAATTACTTGTTACTAAAAACTATCAATCATTATATTTATTTACAACGCCCCCCCTCTATTGACAAAAATAATTTGGCTAAATTACAACCAACAGTAAATTGGCCTAAGTGTAGATCACATTCTTCATGGAATCGACACTAAACTCTATTAGGTTTTTTATTTGACAACAATTGCTTATACTTCTTCAAAAGTTCCATGTGGACTCAACGAATAGGTGGTGCCTTAACAGCGGAGTAATGCAATGACCAGGTCCCATTGTTATAGAAAATCCAATGGGGAAAATTTTTTGGTCGAAAAACTTTTTTTCAGTAACTTAGAATTTTCTAACCTAGTCCAGATTTGGATGAAACTGAAGTAATTAAAGTCTAGGGAAATAAGGTAACAATTGGATGCTCTAATTATGAATTTGATTACGTGAGAAGATATATAAGTCATTAAGGAATTCGTACAACTTCACGAAATTGCATTTGGGCGAGTAGAACATTCAGAATCGTTCTTAGCATGAGCACGTATTTTATAAATGTCGTTGGTGGAAAGTGTGTTGTGAAATAGGAAATTTAATTTATTAAGTTTGCTCACTTGTTCTGTGCAAGCCGCTGAGGAGGAATATCTGCCGCAAGTGCGGGGCCACTATAGAGGGGTGGGTGCTGCAATGACGGGGAAGACATGACTTAAAGTCGTAAATAAACCCCGAATATGACTTATTCTGTAATTTTCGAACTTCACATATAAGGAACAAACCCAGGTCTTTTCTTAATAGCTTTTCATATTTCTTAAGTCTAAAGGTAAGATTTTAATTTCCCGAATAAATTTTTTGTTCCGTAGAACATAATCTAAACAGTAAGATGGAGAAGAGTTTTTATCTCACATTTTTTGTGGAAAAATACTAATTTGGATATTAGGATCATGAGTATGATCTAGATTTGATAGAATTGTTAGTAATTTGGTTAATTTGTGATTCTTTATTGATTTTCGTGTTATTAGATTATTTGTAGACCAAGAACAAGAGGAACAAATCCGGAAAGGGAAGAATTAAGTTTCTTAATGGCTTCAAGCTTATTTCGAGGTCGATGATGATTGCAATTCTATGATTGTGTTATGTATGTTTGTTCTTGCTTCATTGATACATATATGTATGTGAATGCTTCATTGTTGATTACATTAATTGTAAATGAGGAAATATGAATGATGAATGACATGAATCATGACTTGAGTGTATGATTATGAGAATGTATTTTGTAATTGTGATTGTGGCTTGTTGAATTGATCTGGTGTTGCATTCCGGAACACCAACTTTGATCACTTGCCACGTTCCGTCATAATTATGGTATCAGTTGCCACGTTCTGACATAAACATTGGATCAGGTACCACGGTTCGTATGCTAACTTTTTGGGTTAGGGTTCCATGAAAGGAACAATGATTTGATATAATTATGTATCTTGAGAAATGTAAAACTGCACCTTGTTCGTAAATGTTGATAATATTGTATGTATTCGATATATGTATGTCATTATATTTTGGTATTGACTTATGTATGCTGCACTTAGTGGGATAGCCATGTGATCCTACTAGTATATTGTGGTTGTGGATTGATACTAAACCTGCTCTTTGTTTGTTGAGTATAAGGCATATGCATGCATCTATTGATAAATCTTGTTTAGAGGATCAGTGATCGTTAGTCGAATTCAAGGATGATACAGTTCTTCAAGCTACCATGAGTTCTCCTTTCGTCTATGTCCACATTTAACTCATTGACTTTTCTACTAATATATTAGTTCATTAGCTTGGGTCCTAACCCATCTTGTTAGATGTTTTGGTACATTGATTTTCAAGTTCTAGGCGTATTTATTTGTTATTTAGTTTTTTAATCTTTCGAAAGTTTATGGGAGCTTCAATTTTAGCTATTTAACTTGCTTCCGTAACTTAAATGCTTTAGTATTTTGATTAAATTTTGTTAGTTAAGAAGTATTAATGGTTCTCCCACCGAAGGGTTAGTGTTGTTGCCAATCACTACGGTCAGGGTCATGAAAAAGTTGAAATCAAAGCCTAGATTCATTGATATCAATGTACCAAAATGAGTCTAGTAGAGTTTTGTGGAACGGTACGGTGACCACTATACTTTTCTTCGAGATGGTATAGGACTTTAGGAAATCTCTCTATTTTCTCTTGTCTCCTTTGTGCTATAACATGATTCCTATTGGCATATGTTGATTCAAATTGGTATCTAACTTTCTTCACTCTTCTCTCCACATATGGTTAACACTAGATTCAACGACGTCTAGCTCGTAGCTCCTGTCAATGCTCCAGCTTAGGAATCTGCAATAAGAGGTGGTAGTTAATTTCCATCCATTCTCATGGCTTCGAAAGAATTAAGTGAGATTAAAGTTCATATACAAGAACTTCTTGATAAGCAATTTCCATCCATTCTCATGGCTTCGAAAGAATTAAGTGAGATTAAAGTTCATATACAAGAACTTCTTGATAAGTGATTTATTCGTCCTAGTGCTTCCCCATGGTGTGCTCTAGTTTTGTTTATTAAGAAAAAGAATGGTAGTATGAGGACATGTATATATTACCAACAATTGAATAGGGTTACCATTGGAAACAAGTACCCATTACCTCGAATATATGATATCTTTTACTAATTCCAAGGTACATAAGTGTTCTCTAAGATTTATCTAAGGTCTGGATACCATCAGTTAAAAATTAAGCTTAAAGATGTGCCCAAGACAGCATTTAGAACCCTCTATCGACAATACGAGTTTATAATTATTTTGTTTCAGTTGACTAATGTGCGTGATGCTTTTATAAGTTAAATGAATGGTGTATCCAACTCATTTCTTGATTAACTCGTCATAGTCTTTATTGCTGATATTTTGATCTATTCAAAAAGTGAGAAAGAGCATGCCAACCATCTTCATATTGTTCTGGGTGGTCTTGGGAACAAAAGTTTTATGTTAAATATTCTATGTGTAATTTTTGTTGACTTATATGGCATTTTTGGGACATGTAATTTTCAAAATAAGGGGTAATGGTTCATCTTCAAAAGATTGAAGCAGTTAAAGATTAGGTTGGGCCTAGATTTGTGCCAGAAGTTTTGAGTTTTGTGGAGCATGCTAGATACTATCGTCGATTTGTGAAGAACTTTGATGCTATTGCCATTGATTTGAAATGTTTTACCAAAAAAGAGATACCATTTGAATGGACTGAATAATGTGAGGAGAGATTCCAAAAGCTAAGACTCTTTTGACCACCACCTATTCTAGAACTATCGATCGAATGTATGGATTCCATTGTTTATTGTAATGCTTCAGATTCTGGTTTTGGTGTTGTGTTTATGAAGGATAAGAATCTTATAGATTATGTCTCGCGTCAATTGAAAGTGCATGAGAGGAACTATCCAAAACTTGATTTGGAGTTCGCAACGGAGTGTTTTCTCTTAAGATATGGTGGCATTAATTCTATGGTGTTAAGTGTGAGGTGTTTAATGATCATCGTACTCAACAACATACCTTTACTCAAAAGGATTTCAATTAAAAACAAAAAAACTAGATAGATTTATTTAAAAATTATGATATCTCCATTCCATACCATTCAGGTAAGGCTAATGTAGTGGCAGGCTCTTTGAGTCGAAAAGCAGTAAGTATGGGTAGTCTAGTTTTTTTGAGTGTAACCAAGTGACCTTTATCTAAGGAAATTCAGACCTTGGAGTCTAAATTCATTCAATTGCGCATCTCAGAAAAAGGAGGGGAGTTAGTTAGATTTGAAGGTAGGCAACATTCATTAGAGAGATCAAGGCCAAGCAATTTGAGGATGAGAATTTGAATGAACTTAAGAAGAAGACGGAGATTTTTTAGAAACAGGTGACCACTCTCTATACAGAGGGTGTACTCAGTTTTAAAGGAGGATTTGTGTTCCTCGAGTTGATGACTTGATTAAAAAGTCTTTGATATAGTCCCATTGTTTGCGATATTCCATTCATTCGAGTCTGACCAAGATGAATCGAGACGTGAAGCGAATTTATTGGTGGTCGGTCATGAATAAAGATATAGCAGAATTTGTGACGAAGTGTCAAAATTTCCAACAAGTGAAGTATGAACACCAAAGTCTAGTAGGTTTACTTCAAAGAATATCAATTCCGAAATGAAAGTGGGAGATGATAGTCATGGATTTCGTGGTTGGTATTCCCAAGACCTTGGGTAATTTTGATTCCAGTTGCGTAGTGGTTGACAGATTGACAAAGTCAGTCATTTTATTCCGATAAGGATAGATTATAATGCTCACAAACTGGCTAAGGTGTTTTGAAAGAGATAGTGAGTTTTCATAAGGTGCCCCTCTCTATCATCTCAGACCGTGGTACCCAATTCACATCAAAGTTTTGGAGGAAATTACATGATGAAATTGGCACACAATTAACTTTTAGTACAACATTTCATCCACAGACGGACGGACAGAAAGGACTATTCATGTTTTAGAAGACATGTTGAGGGCATGTGTTATTGATATTAGAGGGCATTGGGATATGTTCTTACCTTTGTGTGAATTCTCTTATAATAATAGTTATCACTCTAGCATTTATATGGTACAATTTGGAGGCATTATATGGGAGAGGATATAGATCACCCATAGGATGGTTCGAGATTGGAAATGTGAAGACTTTGGGGGTTGATTAGGTAAAGGATGTTCAAGATAAGGTGAGGAGTATCAATCTAAGCTTCTAGAAGCCGAGAGTAGACAAAAAAAAGTATGAATATTATAAGGTGAGGGACATGATATTTGAGACAGGTGAGAATTTTCTTTTTAACGTATCACCCATGAAATGGGTAATGACATTTTGCAAGAAGGGAAAACTATGTCCGCAATACATTGTTCCTTTTGAGATTCTTAAATGTGTAGGACCGATAGCATATAGGTTGGCTTTACCTTCTAATATATCGGGAGTTCATCTGGTATTTCCTGTGTCCATGTTTAAGAGATATCATAGCGACGAGGATTATATCATTAAGTGAGACTAAATTGTGCTAGAAAAGACCTCTAATATGAGGAAGAACTGATTACAAATATTGATGATAATGTGCGTAATCTAAGGACCAAGGATATTAAGTCCGTGAAAGTTCAATGGAAACATCGCCCAGTCAAGGAATCTACTAGGGAAACCGAAAAAGACATGCGAGACAAGTATCCCAAATTGTTTGTGTAAGACCCTCAAAATGAAATAGGACGAACTAGAGTCCCACATGACTTATATGAGTTAATAACTTGTTAATAAGGTGTGAAACAACTTTTAATAATTGGTTTACATAGTTTCAAGGTCAATGACAAAGGACAATCTAGACGTCCGGAAAGTAGTCTTTTTTGTGCTCGTGAGTTCAAGTATGTTTGCATTGTTTTGAAGTGTCGTTTGGATTCTAAAATGATTAATGGTGACCCTAGTACCTATATGGTCGTGTTTATGGTCGAAAGGTTTGGGTACGACTGCCCATGGACCAACCTAAGGGTCCTTGTGGATGACCCAAACGTCAGCTAAAAGCTGTCAAAACAGACTTGACTAACGACCCCAATCAACGCCCCATCAATTAATTGACACCCCATAGAAAGGGAGCATGGCTCCACACTTAGTCTTGAGAGATTAGCCCCCAAATGGAAGAGCTTCAGTCACTATTTACAGATTACCAGGACGGGACCGTCAATCCATTCATGGTCCGTGAATGTTGGCCGTCAATTGCCACCTGCACATTGCAAAGTCTCGGCCAATTAAGTGGTAAATTTATAAACTTACCCCACGTCCCAATTAAATTTTGGATTGTTATTTTACCTATTTAAGGGTATTTTAAGATTATTAGATTAGAGAAACCCCAACTTATAATTCTTTCTTTAAAATTAAACTCTTCCCCCAAAAAATAGATTCTCTCAAAACTCCATTAGACGCCAAGCTCAAGATCAAGCTAGGAGATGGGTTTTCAACTTATTTATTCTTCAATTTTGGTGGTTCTTCAATCTATAAGGTATTGTAACTCTTGATTCTCGAATAACCTTTTATTCAAGGAGTTCTATCAAAGGTTTTCCAAAGATTTTCAATGATCATATTTCTCAATTTCCCATCTGAACATGGGTACATTTTTAATGTGTTTTCAAATTTATTTTAATGATGAATTAATGTTTAATAAAGATTTTTAAGATGATTTTTAATGAAATTCCTTGAAGACCCCATGATCTCCCTAAACTCTCAATTTAACCTATAAAGTGGGTTTTATGATCTTGATTGGATGTTAATGGAATTAATCTTAGAATGTGATGTATTATTGAATGCTATTTCTGTCTTTAGCTATTGATTATCAATAATTGAGTACTGAACTATGTTGATAATGTCTTGGAGAATCGGTAAGTTGACCCAACTTCATGTCTATAGTATTGGAATTGATTTTGTATGGTTTGTTCTACTTATGGTGGAGGTGTTTGCTTATTGTCTATCTATACATGTTGTGATCATGGTATTGAGGTCAATAGATGTAAAGTGAATTCTTATTATGCTAATCATGAGTATGAAGGTAATCCATGAAGGTTATGTATGTATTCCTCATTGTTAGTATCATGACTGAGGTGTATTGATAATGTGAAGAATAAGATGAACGAGAATGATAGGGTAATGTATGGTGTAAATAATTAGTTATGTTAAGTACTATTGTAGAAGGACCCCTACCTATGTGACCCCTATATGAATATGTGATCTTACACATGTTAGGAGTTGAATATTAAATGTTAAATGTTGTTATGTCTCCTATGATGAATTCTGGGTTTCTGGTCTAGAATCCCTAAAGGCTTTATGTGTGAATTGTTCATGACTTGGGGATATGATAAATGTGTTGGGATCCCTTAAAGGGAAGTTCCCTTAATGAAAATGTTGTTGCTTGCCATTATGATGACCAATATGTGCACACACACATTTCCGTGCATGATTATGAATATAATATGTTTATGTTGTCAATTGAAAGGATAATTCTCATATGCATCTTTACATCTTATTATGCATGAAAAGTATATGACTAGAAAGGTATGAACATGTGTTGCATAAAGGTGTTTATGTGAAAGGCTTTCTCACATATATACACACATGAATGTATGAGTGAGTAAGGTTTATGCTCTAGTGAAAGTAAGTCTCTTGAAAGATTTCATCAGTTGTACTATAAACTAGACTATGTTATGAATATTATGATTATGTGAAAGGACATTCTCACAGAATGTTGGTTCTATGATGAAAGGTCATTCTCGTCTTAGAAACCTTTAAGCTATATGACGTATGAGGTAATTAAGTCCCTAAAGCCTATTTTATGAATAATGTTGAGTAAAGGCTTAAAGATGATTTAAAAAAGGAGTTGGACCTTAGCACCGAGTGAACATTAAAATGAGACGAAGGCTTTTACGTTTAGCAAGTCCAGATTCCACCATTGGTTCCTTTTACATTTAGCAAGTCTGGGTTCCTAAGGATTTGTGTTGTCTCATGAGATGAAAGCCTTCTACTTTAGCAAGTATAGATTTTTAGTAGCAATCTCCTTATTCAATAACTACGTGACCCCGTAGGTCTTAGCTTAGTGGATCAACTTAGATTTCTATTATGTATGTAGGTGCTATCTTGGCAAGTAGTACCCCCTCTTCTCGGTGTGGGGTAGAACACCCGATTCCATGTCGCTCACATTGTCTATATCAGTTATGGCAATGTCTCCCCAAAGTTAGAAAATGAAGTGAGAAAAGAATATGAACTCTACTTGTTACTTAGTGTAGGTAGGACTATGGACCCTACTTATGCATTCACAAGTAAATTTTAAGAGAGGTTATGATTTGGCTCTTTTATGTAATAAGGACCATGGTTCATGTATGTTGATATGAATGCATGTTAACGTTTACTTTAATTATGTCAAGATATGAGTTATGATTATGAATGTGAATTACACTTATGGCTTCTTAATGGGTTTGCTTAGTATATGTGGAGATATGAGACTCCATGTGTACATTGCACTAGTAATCTTGTGAAGGGGTTGTAAGAGGTTTACCTATGATATGAACTAAATGGGTTATGATAAGATCTAATGAATGAATGAGAGCTTATGTGACCTTTAATGGAGTACGTGGCACTTATGTCTAATGATAAATGAGCATGTTGTGACTTGTTGAATATAGCGTGCTTAGTCTAGGGTGGCTTCCTAGAAATACATGGTGTGAGTGGTATTATGGAATGTTACTTGCAGATTGCACTAGTGTGACTTGGGGGTTGTCTTAGGTGATGCTTATTATGTATAGGTTATGTTCATGATGTTCTTATGTCTTAATGAAGGTTGTATGAAAGTTAAGCTTTTGTGAACATAAGGTGACGCCTTAGTATAAATGGTGGAATGGGACACTCTTCATATATTTCACTAAGTATTATTTAAGGGTTTCTTGAGGTAAGGACTTGATGTAAAAAAGAAAGGTAACGTATTGGAGGTACTGAATTGCCTCAAATGTGATAAATATTTGTATATGTTGTTGTGAACCATATTGTGCTTATTGTATCAAATGTTCATTATGTTTCTCTCAAAAGACATGATGCATAATTTCTAACTAAATTTCCTGTTTAACGCATGTTTTTGCATGGTTATTATATTTAGTGAATTCTTGTAATAATACCATTCTTCTTCATCTTTTTACACCAATTGTAGAAGGTGGTGGCTAAAGGACTTTTCCAGAATGAAGAGCTTGGATTTACGATTCTTAAGTTCCGGTGTGTCCTTAATGATTCAAGGACCTTTATATTAAGAGTTTCTTTAAGTTCATGTAATACACTAGTAACTTTTCTTTATATTATAAGGGTCGTGTCCCTATTGTATTGAAGGCGTGTCTAAGATGGCAAGATGAGACTTTGTATCCTAACATTGTATTAATAGTTTTTAAATGAGATGACTTTTTTGTCTTGTGTTATTTTATGATAAAGTTTCAAATTCTGCACTTTTTATGGCAATGCGATGAATGAATGGTAAGAGTTTGTATAAGGCCTCCAAGAGGTCAGTACGCCGTGTTACAATTAGGGGGTGCTCTCGGGTCGTGACAGTTGGTCGATTCAGATACTACTTCATTCCTTTCTTATGGCAAATTTTCCTAAGTTTGTCACTCAAGGTCGATTGATAAGTTAAATTTGTATCTATTGTAATTAGGGGTGTACAAACCGAATCATTAAGTCAAACCGAACCGACGAACCGAATCAAGCCGGAAATTGACTTGTGGTTTGTTTTGATTGGTTTGGCGATTGGAAAAAAAGCCGACCACTCTTGGTTTGGTTTGGTATTAGAAAAAGAAGAATCAAACCAAACTCAAAACAAACCGACATATATATACATATGCATAATTTATTTTATTTATAGATAAAAATACTATTTACATATAATCTACTTCGGTGATAATTTTTTAGTTAGTTTAGGATTTTCAATTTTATATATTTTATTTCAAATTTGGATTTGTAAAATTTTTTATATATACATATATATAATTAATTTTATTTATAGCTAAAAATATTACTTATAATGTACTTTGCATTATATTTTTAGTTAGTTTATAGTTTTCAATGTGTGTGTGTGTGTGTGTGTGTGTATATATATATATTATTTTTTATAACTAAAAATATTATTTATAATCTACTTTGTTAATATATTTTAAGTTAGTTTAAAGGTTCCAATGTTTGTCTACTTTATTTCAAATTTGGAAATGTAAAAGTTGTAAATGTTTTGTTTTGTTTTAAGACCCGAAGTTATAATTATATTGTTATAGTTTTTCAAATTCAAAGTCAATAATTTACTTTGAAAATATTTTTTGTATTCAGTTTGTGTCTAGCCTTTAATCTTATTAGTTTAGCATAATAAGCGTTAATATTTCAAAAATTTTTTTTTTGTAATCATGTGAATTTGACAGTCTTTTCAAAAATTTCTATTCACTTAACATTTTTTAAGGTTAGTTTATAACACACGCAAGTGAAAAAATGTTTATCGCTTCTTTAAATGCGGTATAGTTGTAAAAAACCGAAAAAACCAAAAAAATGAAAAAACCCGAAAAAACCGACTAAAGTCAAAACCGAAAAAACCGACTTTATATGGTTTGATTTGGTTTTTGGATTTGATAAGCCAACATAATTGTTTTATATTTTTTAAAATTTAGTACGTGGAAGGACTGATCTTTACTCAGACTAGAAACATTGACTGGCAGGTAAGAAACATGAGATAAACTAGAACCTCAAATTGTGAACTTGTATGACCAGGAGTAGAAGTTTCAAATTCAGCATGTGTTGTTGTCTTCCTTAGACCAGTATTCTTAGGGTCACCAGTATACTATTTGAACTTCAAATGAGAAGGATAATTTACCCTTTAACATTTCTCAATGGTCTGATTGTCTTCGCAATACAAAACAAATGAGGTTATGATGGATCAAAGGATACTTTGGAAGGAAATATGGTTTGGAGACTCTAGTAGTGAACGAAGTAGAATTGGATCCTAAATGAGAAGTAGAGTAGAATCGTCTTTGTTTCTATTCAACAAACAAGGAAGTGGTTTCCTCATAAGAAGTTAAGTACATTCCTTCTCATTTATATAAAAGCCTCATCGAGTCACACTATTTCTTTCAGTTAAGAATAACGATTGGACAACAAATGAACTTGAGCAAACTTCTGAAGCAGAGGATACAATGATGTTATGTATGTCCCTCATCCTTGTGTATGCTACTTTAAACTTTAAGGAGAACAAAAATGAGCTATTAATTTTATCCAGATCTTTCATGTTCATAAATTGTTCAGATAGCAAACCTTTTCAACTGTTTTGCTAATGGTAGTTATCTTTTTATTTTAAAAGTTCTCATTGAAAAACATAACTTAAAAAAGTTGTTTCGTTGAATAAGGCTTCTGTTGTCAAGAGTTTAATATATTCATTGGATGATTAGAAGACTAGTTCGAGTAATCAGACAACTAAATATTCAGCTATACCAACAAGCGCTATAAATGATTCGGAATGGAGCAATCAATAGACTGAAAAGCATTACAAAGATGTTGGAGGTAACAAGTTGATGAAAGGTCTTAGTAGATCTTTTAGGTGAAAGACTACATTGTATAAAGAGTATAGAAAGGTCATATGTCATGATTTGATGCTCCAGAATCTATAATCCAAATGGTATCACTAATCTTTGTAAGCAAATAAGTTTTGAACAGAACATTGTCAGTTAGATTTTACCTATAAAGTTAGCAGATACAATGAGGATTAGTGAGGGGTGAAAGATGAGAGTGCTACAAGTGGGACAATATGTGGAAGTACTGATCTTTAATCAGACTAAAAACATTGACTGGCATGTTAGAAACACAAGATAAACTAGAACATCAGATTGTGCACCTGTATGACAAAGACCAAAAGTTGTAAATTCATCACGTGTTGTTGTCTTCCTTGGACCAGTATTCTTACGGTCACCAATTTGAGTAATCACACAATTAATATTCAGCTAGACCAACAGATGCTATAGATAAAACAAAATAGATTTAAGGGGATAGCAACACTGTAGATGAATCGGTATAAAATTGAAGGGTTCCCTGAGCATCAACAATAGGAATAACAATTGGAAAATGCAAATTTTATGATATGTTTTTAATCAAGAACATAGAGAACATGGGATGAGGTGTATATGGATTAGTTCAAGTAATCATATTATTAACACTCAACTATAAAAACAAAACCTATAGATAAAACTAAGTACACATCATGGACAAGCAACCATCGAGATGAATTTGGACTCGATTAGCAACTCAAACAGTCGTATCAAAGGATAAAGATGAGTAATACCATCAGAAGTTGGAGTATTTCCAGCAACAATACCTATCCCTCTTTTTTGTGCTATTTGTCCATGGAAACTATCAAAGTCGTGGACCTGATAAATATTAACACAATAGTTAAAAATACTTTTATATGATTAAATTTTATTAAAAAAAACAATGTCTAAAACTTATGGAATCAATTTACCTGTCCACGTGAGGTGCCATTGATATTTTGAGGCATGGATTCATTAGGAGCATGTTTGAGCATGAATTGTCACATTTGGAGTAATTCTGATTGAATATTATCCTCATTTTGTACATCATATTAATTTCTTCATTTTGTTTCACCTTCAATTAAGTTATCTTTGTTCTAACCTTTGTACAATTTTATTAGATGAATCCTGTTCATCAATGTTCTCTAAGAAAGATCTACTACCCCATAGAGAAGGAGTTGGACCAAATCCTAAACCAAGAACATACCTACTTTCCATTAACCACAAGATGATCATATGTTGTATCCCGATTTACTTGATGAAAAAGCACACATTATGTACAGGGCAATTTTGTCTGCATCTTGTTTTTAAGAAAAGCCATGATCTATAAAATCCTTGACTCCATCCAAGTATTTTTTACTAACTCTATCACAATACATCTACTTTTTATTTCTAAGATTGTCCATAAAGTTTAAGATATTCTTAGTTTCAACAATTACTGTAAGAACTAAAAATATGTTTAGTAAAAAGCGGTGGAATTAATAAATTTGTAATTGCATATCTCGAAGTATGTCCTACCTGACTTATATGTCATGGTTAGAAATAAAGTTAAGAATTACATAGACGACTCAAATGGGGTGCACAAACTGAACAAATTATGTGTTCTGTAGCATGAACCTGAGAACATTGAAGCACCGTTTCTTTAAGTGATGGCTTAATAGTATCTTTTAGTCTCAACTTTTATAAGATTCCTAATGGTTGGTTTCCCAAATGTCTATGGGCTGGTCTGATTAGGTTAGCTTGGCTAGACAAAATGTTAAAAGAAGTTCTACTGAAGGTGAAATCTTAATTATATTATACTAACAAATTGTTGTGTACCATTTATTGTTATAAAGTAACCACCAAGTAAAAGCTTGCAAAGTAAAGATTATTTTAAGAAGGGTTGCTCAAGACATTCATGTTGGAGAAGAAATTGCCGAACCTACTTGCAATTTTGTAGCTCGTACTTTCAGATTTAAGAATTTTATAGTTTTAAGTATTCAAAGCTTCTATTTTTAATACTCTTAAGGATTACGTAGATGGATGATGTGGGGCGACAAACTGACTAGATTCTGACCTGATTGCATGCTATTTAGCAGGAACCTAAGACAATCGAGCACCTTTTCTTTAAGTCCCAATTTACTTTCACCATTCGGTCTCGACTTCTATGATTCCTAAGGGTATACCGAATGTCTGTGGACTGATGTGCTAAGGTTAGTTGTTCTATAAAAGATGCCAGAAGCAGTTCTAGTTGAGTTGGAATATTAATTACAGTACTAATAGATTTTATCTCCACTTATGATTAGAAAGGAACCATCAAGGTAAACTTGCATAGTTTAGGATATTCTAAGAAAGGTTGTTCAAGATATTCATATACAAGGAAAAATTACAGAAACAACATGATTTTGTAGCTCCTAGTTACAGATTTAAGCGTTTGACTTCACCAGTAGTCAAAGCTTCAAATTATAATACACTTAAGGGTTACGTAGGCAGCTGAAATAGAGTGTACAAACTTACCAGATCGTGTGTTATGTACAAGGAACCTGAGACGATTAAGTGTCTTTTCATTTATTCTTGATTTGCTGCACGTTCTATGATGACTAAGGATGTGTCAAATATCTACGGGCTGGTATAATAAGGCTAGTAGGGCTATACAAAATGATAAAAGAATTTCTAGTTAGGCTAACATCTTCATTATATTTTAAGCAGATTCTATCTACTATTTATGGTTAGAAAGGAAACATCTAGGTAAGCATTTTACAGTTAAGACATTTCTAAGAAGGGTTACTAGAGATATTTATGTTTGAGGAATACTTAAAGAAACTTCATGTGATATCATAGATCCTACTTATATATTTTAACTTTTGACAATTAAAGTATTCGGATCTTTTAATATCAATAAATATATGGTTATGTAGACGCCTGGAATGAGGCGAAAAAACTGATCTGATTGTAACCTGATTGTGTGTCATGCTATGTATGTAACAATCCTAAAAATCGAATAAATAGGTACATAAGGTGATTTAATTATTAATTGAAAATTTGAAATTTTAAGGGCATAATGGTCCTTTCACGTATTAATTAAAATAAATCAAATTTCTATTAATTTAATTAAATCCTATTTGACTAAGTCTTGAATTAATACTCCTAAACCTATGCTAACACTCTCCTAATCACGTTTATCACCTCTCCACGTTCAAAAGAAAAAAAAGAAACCTCTCTTGTTCTCTTTGCCAAGAATAACGTGAAGAACAGAAAGTTTAACCAAGTTTCTTCACACTTAAATAACTCACACGAGTTTTAAAGAAAAACAACGTTAATCACACGTTAGGCATACGAAGGTTTGTCCGTCGTAGTGGTGTTGACATTTAAAGGGTAGGCCATGATTCTGAAGGAGGTTTGGGGCAACAACATCAGCGTTTGAACATCGATTAAGGTATGGGTTCCTTTCCTCTTAGTCCCTTTACTAAGAGATCCCTTAGGGTTTACGTTGTTCATCCGAAACTAGGATAGTTTTCCCTTTGCATGTTCCCTGTCACTAGCTCCCAATGATCTTAGGTTGGTATGTTTGCTGGTAGAGTTTAGGGACACTGTGTGTGTGGTGAGGATCTTTATTCGAGTATGTGTTCATGATTATGTGTTTATATTTTGTGTCTTTCGGAAATATGAATGTATATACATATGTATTTGTGCAAGATTGTGACCATGACTTTGAGTTTTTCTTTAGCATGTTAATAGCTTAGAGATTACTCGTGTTTTATGTGCAATTAGAGGCTCTTAAAATCGTGATGTTCACATGGTTGAAATGCTAGATATTCTAATTAAACAAATGACCAAATCATACCATTAACTTGTCTAATGAATCCTAACGAACGACTAAGAAAGAGGTGCTCAAATGTCCTGTAAAATGTTGCATAAAAATGTGTAACAAAGTTCCAGAATCTGGAAATTGGCTGCAGGTGATTTCTGGAAATTTCGGATGTCTGAAAATTAAAAAAAAATAGGTGAGGTCTGTAGGGATCGAACCTAAGACCTCACCAAAGCATGCCTTAATAAATAAATAAATAAAAAGGGGATGTTCTAAGTGGGGTTCGAACTGGGGTTGGGCTCCAGCGAATTTCGCCAAAAAAAAGAAAAAAAGAAACGGGACTGGGGGGAATCGAACCCTTGGCCCCTATCTTGCGCGAGAAAAGAAAAAGAAAATGGGGCTGGGGGGAATCTAACTCGCGACCTATGGGGAGGAGAAGGAGAAAAATGAAGTAAACAAATAAATGGGAGGCGTGGGGTTCGAACCCACGACCACCCAGTACGCGCGAGGGAGAGAAAAAAAATGAAGATAGAGGGGTTGTTGGGTTTTGAACCCACCACTTCACAGCCTCCTCCTCAACAAAATTAAAAGAAAAATAAGGGGCTGTGGGGGTTCGAACCCACAACCTCCCTATTGTAGCGAATTTAACTCTAAAAATCAAAGGCGTTGTGGGGGCTCGAACCCCCATTCTTTCGGTTAACTAAGAGTAAAATTAAAATAGAAAATTTATCCTTTCATGTAAATGTTAAGATTTAATTTAGAATTCAAATTAAAACCGAAAATTAATTCTTTCATGTAAATGTTGAGATTTAATTTAGAATTCTAATTAAAATAGAAAATTAATTCTTTCATGTAAATGTTGAAAGTTAATTTAGAATTCTAATTAAAATAGAAAATTAATTCTTTTATGTAAATGTTGAGATTTAATTTAGAATTCTAATTAAAATAGAAAATTAATTCTTTCATGAATATGTTGAAATTTAATTTAGAATTCTAATTAAAATAGAAAATTAATTCTTTCATGTAAATGTTGAAAGTTAATTTAGAATTCTAATTAAAATAGAAAATTAATTCTTTTATGTAAATGTTGAGATTTAATTTAGAATTCTAATTAAAATAGAAAATTAATCCTTTCATGTAAATGTTGAGATTTAATTTAGAATTCTAATAAAATAGAAAATTAATCATGTCATGTAAATGTTTAGATTTAATTTAGAATTCTAATGTTATGAATATTAAAAATAAAATCAATGAAAAACATTTAATGATATCCAAGTGATTCAAGATTTGGATTCCCGTGCCCAAACTTCCTATTGATACATCCGTCATACCGGAGTAAAATATCCAGGAGTAATGCCATCTACTTAGATCAAAAATCAAGATCTTGGCATATAAGCAATATACATAAGTCTTGCAATACATAATCTTAGGAAAGTAAGAATCACTTAGCGAATTATGAATGAAGCCCCATGGCTTGTATGTATAGACACATAAGTCTAACATACGTTCAAAAATTAAGTGAACCTAAGATGTACGTAGTGAAACGATGAACCTTAGCAGGGTTAAGTACGAGTGTAAGATACACTAAATGGCCAAGTGCATTGGCATATGATAAGATGAACTATGAAATGAAAAAATGAACATTCACGTAATAAGAGGTGAGTAACTATGAAAAACAAAGGTGCTAATAATGAAGAATGTGGTGACAATCATGATGTGAGGCTAATGTATATGATGAGAGCAATCTCAAATGAGCCTAAGTAAATGTTACCAATGCGTACTCACCAATGAGAGTGTAAGATAATGAAGAGACAAGTCTCTATGAACACTCTAATGAAAATATTGAGTTTAAAACACTTAATACTAATGATGAGATGAGAAATCATCTAATGAGCTATGTTGTCCTCATACTAGAAGCCATCTTCCATGATGTATGAGTTGAATGTAATGGAACTTTATACTGAGCACCGATAGGCTAGCTATGAGGGGTGATGCCTTCTTTCGGGAAGGGCGAAAGTTCAGGTAACTCTCATGACGTGAGACTATCCGGCTTTCTGGGTATGGGTCTCCATACATCTCCTAGTCTTTGAACCTATACTGCCAATGTAATGATCTGGTGGGGTTAAATTCGCATATACGCTAGCATGTTATTGAGTAACTTTGGCCGGTGATTCCACCTCTTTTCGGTGTGGGGGGAGACACTGGATTTCATGATACACACATGATCTATGTCGGTTAAAGTTAAAGTCCCTAATAAATGAATGAGGCCATCCTCAAATGGATCATATAAAGAGATGAATGATACCGAAGGTGTTAGGATAGGATAATCAGGAGGTGCGCTAGATTCAAGTAATGACATTAGGTTATTCCTGATCATTGCACAACAAACCCGATGAAAGTCTTAAACTACATCTTAGGTATAACTTTTGTTCACACTGGCCTATGAATGAAATGAAATTAATTATGTATGAATGAATGAATCAAACTCTGTGTTTGCTAATGAAGACTCCTTAGTTGAGGTCCCATATGTTGAGCCCTCATTTTGGAAAGTCTTAATGTCAAGTCCATGATAACAAGATTTCATGGCATATGAATGAATAATATGAAAGAAGCTATGTGTTATATGTTATGTGCTATGATATGTGCTATATGAAGATTATATGTGTTGTGTGCAATAGGCTAATTATAATGATACATGTTACTCTCATGGCATAACTTTCCCAATCTCCATTTAGCAAGTCTACTGACTTGACTTCCAATAATAATGTCGTTAGGAAAGAGCTATTCTTTCTCATGCATGTCCTTGGTGTGTGCTTGCATATACCCATACTTAGTACAAGTGTGTACTAATTCCATACAAACATCTACTTTTAGGTGCAAGCACAGGTGGGCGGTAGAGCTACAAGTTCGTTGTTGCAGCTATCCGGACTTCAGCATTCATCCGGGTTTGGTAGGTCCTCATGCTTTCGAGGATGCTACTGTTTTACATTCTAGCGTAGTTTTAGAGTTGAGCTAGTGGAGCATGTTCCACTAGCGTTTCTTTCCTGTTTTATTTCAGTCTTTGCATTGGTGCTATTTTTGTCATTATACAATTAATACTTAATGAATTATTTCTTTCAGTTGCTTATCTCTTTAATGTTAGATGGTTGATGATGAACGATTATGAAATGTTAAGAATGTTTAGTAAGTATGTTTAAAGAATCAAAAGTTTCAAATTTTCCGCTAAAATTAACCTATGTAAAGTAAGTATGACGTAAGTAGGCTTGTTTGCGACCTCTGAGAGGTCAACGATACCGGTCTCGTTTGGGGTATAGATTCCAGTCGTGACAAAGTTGGTATAAGAGCACTAGGTTAAATTCCGAGAATAATGAGTTCACATCAACCACATAGAGTAGTTTCTAAGTCATGGTAGTGAAGTGCACCACTATCCTGAATTAGAGACTGAATGATGCGTAGGAAAAATTTCCCTTCTTCTGATCATATCGTGCTTTTCCTAATGTCTGAATTCTTGGTGTTATGAACGTTTCTAACATCAATCCTTCTTGTTTTCAGAGAATGAACACTTGGAGGACTATGGGTCTGAGGAGAGGAGGAGCAGCAACTAGGGGTAATCAGAATCCACCCCAGGCTCCAGCTGAAGGAGTGGCCATGCCGGTTAACCCAGCTTGGTTGATTAATGCTGAGGTGAGGGCATCTCTAGACCAGATGGCACAAGCCATAACGATGCAGAATAAGGCTATGACTGCCCAAGTCAACCGGCAGGATGTTAAGAGGGAGAACCCACTGGTTCGCAACATGGCTGACAGACTGTGAGATTTCACGAGGATGAATCCTCCTATATTTACAGGGGAGAAGACTTCAGAGGATCCTTAAGCATTTATAGACGAGGTACATAAGATCCTGGTAGCCATGGGGGACACTGATATTGAGAAGGCTGAGCTGGCTTCCTACCAGCTCAAGGATGTTGCACAGACTTGGTGCAAGATGTGGCAAGATAGCCGTGTCTTAGGTGGAACACCAGTCACCTGGGAGCTGTTCAAGACAGCATTCCTGAAGATATTCTTCCCCAGAGAGATGAGGGAGGCCAAGGTTGAGGAGTTCATCAACCTTAAACAAGTCTCTATGACGGTCAGGGAGTATTCCTTGAAGTTTGTTAAGCTATCAAGGTATGTTACTTCTCTTAATATTTAATAGCAAGAATGAGGAGAGTACTTAGCTTTGTTGGAATTATCCAGGTATGCTACTTCCCTGTTTTTGAACAGCAGGGATGAGATGAGCAGGTTCCTCACGGGAATCAATGGAGACTTGGAGGAGGAGTGTCGGTCTACGGTGCTCCATGATAATATGGACCTTTCAAGGTTAATGGTGCATTTCCAGCAGGTAGAGGACAACCGCAAGAGGAGAGCAGTTCGTGATATTAGGAGGCCTAGGCCTCAAGATCAGGCAGGTCCCAGCCATGGAGGCCATAGAAAAAATTTTGGCATCCTTGCGCAGCCCAGATTCAAGAAGGGGCAACAGAGTTCTTTGAATTATAACCCTCAGAGGAATACAACACCTAGAGGAAGCAGACCTGAACCCAAGAGGGGCCACGGAGGCGAGATGCAGCGTCCTAAGAAGAACTGTGCTAAGTGTGGCCGAGCTCACAGTGGACAGTTCAGACGGGGCACTAATGCCTGCTTCGGTTGTGGTAAGAGTGGACACATGGTTAGAGACTGTCCACAGAACAAAGGTCAGGCTGGAGGTGATGCTTAGCCTAGGCATAACCCACAGCGTGCAGCAGCATCCGAGCCTCCCAAGAGGAACAGATTCTATGCCCTGAAGGGCAGGTAGGAGCAGGAGAAGTCCGTTGATGTGGTCACAGGTATGCTGCAAGTATTCTCAACTTCTGTTTATGCTTTACTTGATCCAGGGTCTACGCTTTCCTTTGTGACTCCACTGCTTGCCCTAACTTTTGAAATACTACCTGAAGTTCTGCATGATCCTATAGTGGTTAGTACGCCTTTAGGAAAAAATATAAGAACTGATAGGGTATACAAGGACTTCCCAATAGTTGTAAGTGGTAAGATTATGTGTGCAAACTTGATTGAGTTACCCATGCATGATTTTGAAATTATTCTTGGCATGGACTGGCTTCACAGTTGTTATGCTTGCTTGGACTGTCATAGTAGAGTGGTGAGATTTCGCTTCCCCGATGAAGAAGAGTTAGTCTGGGAGGGGTACAATTCGAGTCGTCATAATCCCTTGATTTAAAATCTTAAGGATAATAAAATGATTTCCAAGGGTAATTATGTCATCTTGTAAGTGTTAATGATTTAAATCATGACATTCCTCCATAGACTCAGTGGTCGTAGTGAATGAGTTCCTAGATGTGTTTCTTGAAGATTTGCCTAAAGTCTCTCCCCTTAGAGAGATTGACTTTGGTATCGACTTAGAAACCGATACTAAACCAGTCTCAATTCCTCCTTATGGAATGGCTCCATCAGAACTCAAAGAGTTGAAGCTGTAGTTAAAAGATCTCACTGATAAGGGTTTTATTTAGCCGAGCATATCCCCTTGGGGCGCTCCAGTGTTGTTTGTGAAAAAGAAGGATGGAACCCTCAGAATGTGTATCGATTATCGACAGCTCAACAAAGTCACTATAAAGAACAAGTACCCACTTCCCAGAATTGATGATTTGTTCGATCAACTCCAAGGTTCTAGTTTCCTCTCTAATATTGATCTTTGTTCAGGGTATCATCAGCTTAGGGTTAGGGGTGGAGATGTCCCAAAATCAGCCTTTCATACCCGTTATGGTCATTATGAGTTCTTGGTTATGTCGTTTGGTCTCACGAATGCACCTACTACATTTATGGATCTCATGAACAGAGTCTTTCGTGAATACCTTGACTCTTTCTTCATAGTATTCATTGATGACATTCTCGTCTACTCTAAGACCAAGGAAGACCATGAACAACATTTGAGACTAACCTTGCAGGTACTTAGACAACATCAATTATAATCCAAATTCAGCAAGTGTGAATTCTGGCTGAGGTCAATGACCTTCCTGGGTCATGTTGTGTCCGATCAAGGTGTAGAGGTGGACCCCAGGAAGACTGAAGTTGTTAAGAATTGGAAAAAGCCACTTACTCCCACCGATATCCGTATCTTTCTAGGCTTGGCTAGTTACTACCGCAGGTATGTGGAGGGCTTTTCTTCCATCGCTGCCCCACTTACAACTTTGACGAAGAAGAAACTCAAGTTTGAATGGATGAAGACTTGTGAGAAGAGTTTCCAGGAGCTCAGGACATACTTACTTCAGCCCCGATGCTTACTCTGGCTAAGAGTGGCGAGAATTACACTGTCTCTTGTGATGCATCTAGGGTTTGTTCGGGGTGTGTTCTTATGATGGCTGGTAAGGTGATAGACTATGCTTCCATACAACTCAAGGTTCATGAAAAGAATTATCCCACTCATGACTTGGAGTTGGCAGCTTTGGTGTTTCCATTGAAGCTGTGGAGGCATTATCTGTATAGAGTGCATGTGGATGTGTTCACGGATCATAAGAGTCTCCAGTATGTGTTCACACAGAGGGAGTTGAATCTACGTCAATTTAGATGGTTGTAGTTGTTGAAGGTTTATGACATAAATGTGCACTACCATCCATGTAAGGCTAATGTTGTGGATAATGCTTTGAGCAGGATGAGCATGGGGAGTAGAACCCACATTGAGGACGAGAAGAAGGAGTTGGCAAAAGAGGTACACAGACTAGCCAGACTTGGGGTGCGGTTGCTATGATATATGCTATATGAAGATGTTATGTGTTGTGTGCAATACGCTAATTATAATGATGCATGTTACTCTCATGGCATAACTTTCCCAATCTCAATTTAGCAAGTATACTGACTTGACTTCCAAAAATTATGTCGTTAGGAAAGAGCTATTCTTTCTCATGCATGTCCTTGGTGTGTTCTTGCATATACCCATACTTAGTACAAGTGTGTTCTAATTCCATACAAACATCTACTTTTAGGTGCAGGCACAGGTTGGTGGTAGAGCTACAAGTTCGTTGTTGCAGCTGTCCGGACTTCAACATTCATCCGGAGTTTGGTAGGTCCTCATGCTTTCGAGCATTCTACTATTTTACATTCTAGCGTAGTTTTAGAGTTGAGCTAGTGGAGCATGTTCCTCTAGCGTTTCTTTCCTGTTTTGGTTCAGACTTTGTATTGGTGCTATTTTTGCCATTATACAATTAATACTTAATGTTAGATTGTTGATGATGAACGATTATGAAATGTTAAGAATGTTAAGAAAGTATGTTTAAAGAATCAAAATTTTCAAATTTTCCGATAAAATCAACCTCTGTAAAGTAAGGATAACGTAAGTAGGCTTGTTTGCGACCTCTGAGAGGACAACGACGCCGATCTCGTCTGGGGTCTAGATTCCAGTCGTGACAATGTAGCAGCAACTTGACACAATTGAGAAACTTTCATTAAGTGTCGATTTACTGCTATCTTTTGGTCTAGAATAATCAATCAGAAGAGGGAGTCGAACAACCGGCAACTGGCAAGATGCAGAGCAGGGCTATATCATTTGGAAAGTGTTGGTTCATAAAATATATATCATACTGGAATAACACCCATTTGAAGCAGATACTAGTGGTTTACATGTTGTAGGTGTTATATTATAACATTGCTTGAAAGCTTGTTTAAAGCAACAATTAGGTATTTATCTTTGTATTTTACCTTTTATTACTTGGTTGAATAGTTGAGGTGTGCATGAACGGGCTTCAACGCCTCTATTACATAAGAAAGATGCAAGAACATGGACATTAAATGCAAATGGGCATATCGACAAAACAATTTTGTTACAAGTAAATCCCCAACTTAATTATATAAGGTTATACATCAATTTTCAAATTTTTGTTGAGCCTAAAAGACTAGACAAAAAAGCCAACACTATAAATACTACCCTAGTTTATGATAAAGTTCAACAAAAACAGAGGAAACATTATGAAGGTTAAAAAAATTGAGCAGTCAACTTTGTCCGAGTTTTAGAACGAATATCAAAGGAATAGAAATTATTAGACATAAGAAATTAGTAACCAATGTCAAGAGAATCACACAATTGTGAATATGCTGAGAACAGAAATATACTGTAGCACATAACACCCTTGAATTCAATATGATCGGTGTTGATCTATGACATGCACAAAGTTTCGAGTTTGAAAAAAACATCAAGAAGAAATGGAAAAAATAATGCATCGAGGTGTGAATAAAGGGGCTTCAATGCCTCTATTACATAAGAAAAGTTGCAGGAACAGGGACATCAAATTCAAGGGGACAGATATCTAAAAAAATATTTTGTTCCAAGTAAATCTCCAACTTAATTTAATAAGGTTATAGACTAGTTTTCAGATTTTCGTTGAGCCTAAATGAAAACAAACCTAAGCCAACACAATAACAACAATGAATCCTAGTTTCTGATAAAAGTTCAACAAAAACAGAGGCAATATATGAAGGTTACAAAAATCAAGCAGTCACCTTGTCCGAGTTATAGAGCAAATATTAAAAGAATTGCAACTATTAGACATGAGAAATTAGTAACCAACGTCAAGAGAATCACACAGTTATGAATATACTAAAAGCAGAAACATAATGTAGCACATAACACAGTTGAATTGAATATGATCAGTGTTGATCTATGAACATTCCACCGCGTTAAATGTCAAAGATAAGCACAAAGTTTCGAGTTTGAAAACAACATCAAGAAGAAATGGACAAAACAGTGCATCGAGGTGTGCATGAGCGGGCTTCAACACCTCTATTACATATGAAAAGATGCAGGAACATGGACGGCAAATCCATAGTGATAGATATCTAGAAACCATTTTGTACCAAGTAAATCCCAAGCTTAATAAGATAAGGTTATATACTAGTTTTCAGATTATTGTTAAGCCTAAAAGACAAGACAGAAAAGCCAATAGAACCCTAGTTTCTAATAAAGTTCAACCAAAATAGAGGAAACATATGAAGGTTAACAAAATCAAGCAGTCAACTTTGTCCAAGTTTTAGAATGAATATGAAAGGAATTGCAACTATTAGATACAATAAATGAGTAACCATTATCAAGGGAATCACACAATTATGAATATGTAAAGACTAGAAACATAATGTATCACATAACACACTTGAATTCAATATAATCAGTGTTGATCTATGAACATTCCACTGCATTAAATGTCAATGAGAAGCACAATGTTTCGAGTTTGAAAAGAACATCAAGAAGACATGGATAAAACAGTGCATACACGTTCACTCCTCTTATCGCTTTAAGCGACAAAAGTACTAAATTTCTAGCCATTCACCATTGATTCAAAGGTATATCACGAGAGTTGAATATATTAACATTAACAAAGAAAATAGAGTAATCAACTTAATCAACTGTACATCATATGAGTAGCACACGATGATCACACAACACAAAACAGAATTTAAAATATTTTTAAAAAAATAAAAAAATTACTCAAAGTGGGATGCAGAATATTTTCCCGACAGAGATATGAAAGTGAAGAATAAGAATTGATCTTCTAAAACCTACAATATAGCATAAATACTGAACAAAATACAATATGAAAATATTAAGCCTTACAAGATTCCAGAATCATCTTTTGTAAAATAAACTGAAAGAATGGACCCAAAAATAGAACCACAACAACAAAATTGTTACAGTGATATGTGATAAGGGGTCGTTTCAGCCTTGAATTGTTCAATATCGTACGATTAATTACTCGTATGGATGTAACTGAAAAATCTGAAATTGGGATTCTTATGGAATCGAAACTAAGATTAGCTGTTGAGATGGAGATCGTGATTTACCTTTGAATCAATGGTGAATGTCTTCAACAGATATTCTTGATGACTTATGTGAAAACTTTGAGAAAATTAAATGAAAGGTGTCAAATAAGGCTTGGTTTGGTTTTTTTGTGACAGATTGACCAAAAGCGGATTAAATTGTATTTAAAATGTAATAAGTAAATATGGGATCAAATTAATATTTTCAAAACCTTCTAATCTTTTATAAAATACAAAAAACTACTTCATTTTTTAAAATTTTATAATTCTATCCAAACCATTCTTTTTTTTTTTTTAAAAAAAGTAAATGAAAATAGGTATTTCTCTTCTTCTTCTCTTAATGTTCTCTCTTCTCTTCTTCTTCCTCTTTAGAAAATCTGAAAATCCGACGATCAAAACAAATAATCTCCCCCATCATCTTATCATCCTTCTCATCTTCGACCGTGACTCTCTCCTGTTTTTGAACTGAAGATTGTGTTTGACTCAAAATGGATAAATCATTTTTTGAGAGATTTTACAATTTTGGAACAATACTAAGCTTTTTTCTTGGGTTAATGAAGAATAAATCGTTCTATATATGTAAAAAATGAATAATAGTGTAATGGTACCAGTTATTTATTGTTTTAGAAAGAAAATTAACAAACCCAAAAAGTCATAATTTGAGAAAATATATATGTAATGTTAGCATTCAGTGAAAATTCATCTTTTGTTGTTTTTGTTGTTCTTTTTGTGACCATTTTATTCATGTGATTTATTAAATATAGTTTTTTCAGCTGTCCACAAATATTTGAAGTGTAGGAGATTTAAAAAATCTATTTCTCAATTACAATCTATAATTAGTGAAAGAAAAAAACAATGACTACTACTCTATATCATACTGGAACCCAAAAAGCAAGGAGAACAAGAAGGAGAAGGAGAAGGACCTAGAGATGGAGAAGGAGAAGTTCAAAAAGAAATCGAAAGAGAAAGAGAAAAAAGTCGAAGTCGCCAATTGTGATGTGAAGCAACAATATCCACCATTGCTTAAATTGATGGTTACGTATACCATTGTGAATTACTTTTTTTGTTGATAAGTTGTATAAAACAATTGGTGAAGTGTTTAATTTTGCTGATAACATTAATGATTTTTTGGTTGAAACAAATGTCAATTATGATGGAAAATAAGAAATGTGGTGTATGTGGAATCATATATAACCTATGTTGTAAAAAACACCACAAAATTATCTACATGTTCCCCAACAGAAAGGATATATGTGGCAACATATTTCACAGAAAGAAAGAAGATATGTGGTAACATATGTCATAGAAAGAAGATATGTGGCAACATATGTCACAGAAAGAAGATGTGTGGCTACCTACGTCACAATGTATTTGTCACAGAAAGAAGAATGTGGGAATCATATGTCACAGAAAGAAGATATGTGACAACATATGTCACAAAAAGGAGATATGTGACAACATATGTCACAGAAAGGAGATATGTGGTAACATATGTCACATAAAGGAGATATGTGTCAACATTTCTTTGTTACCAATGTGGTGTCTGTGGCAACATATATAACCTTATTGTAAAAAAAAATTATAAAATTATCTGCATGTACCCCAACAGAAAGGATATATGTGACAACAAATGTCACACTATGAATTATCAAAAAAAATTTAAAAAATAAAATAAAAATGTCTAAAATAATCGTCCTTTCATTTTACCTCTCTCCTCTCCTTTCCTCTATTAAAGGTCGTTTCGTTTTATATTTCAAATTTAATTTATTTTTACTAATTTTCGTTATTTTCTCTCTCTTTCCTTTCTCTCGTTCCATTATTTCTTTAAAATTCAAATTTTTGCTATATTTTCTACAACATCAGTGGTAATATGTTGCGATTTTCTTCTACAACAAAGCGTCTTTGCCCTCATCATTTATACTTTATCGTCGATATCTTCTAAGATAAAATATAATAGTTATTGCTATTAAATCAGGACTTTCTTAGTGGTTTTTCACTTATTTGTTGTAGGATGGTTGAGTTATTACTCCTCTTGAAATATTATCTGAAAAAAAATATATTTTACGATGTACATGTTTTCACATATGGCATGTTTGTTGCCATTTTTCCAACAAAACGTGCATACGTTGTCACATATGTCACTTCAAGGTTGACTTAATCGAAAATTGAGCAATTTAGGAATGGAAAAATGTCAAATTGGATCAAATTTTAGTACTTTCGACCATAATTAACAATAAAAAATATGTTATAACACTTGGAACAACAATTTACATGGGTGTTATATTACTATCATATGAAGTTACTTGATGATTGTATGATGAACTAGTGATATGATAGTCTTTGTAAAAATATTGATAAAATTGAGGCAAATTCTTGTATTAGACCATATTTTATGATTAGACATGTTGTATGACTATATATTAGTGTTACATGTTGAATTAGGTGACAATTTAATTAAATTAACCCCCAAAAGACCATTTTATGATATACATATGTTGCCACATATGACATGTTTGTTGCAGTTTTTCCAACATGACGTGCATAAGTTGCAACATATGTCACTTCAAGAATGGGTTAATCGATAAATTGGACAATTTAGGGATGAAAAAAATATCAAATTGGAACAAATTTTAGTACTTTGGACCATAATTAAGCAATAAAAATTGCTATAACACTTGGAACAACGATTTACAACGATGTTATATAACTATCATATTAAGTTACTTGATCATTGTATAATGAACTAGTGATATGATAATCTTTGTAAAAATAATTGATAGAATTGAGGAAGGTTATTATATTAGACTATAATTTGTACTTAAACATATTGTAGGACTACATATTAGTGTTACATGTTGTATTAGGGGATAATTTAATTGAATTAACCCCTCAAAGACCATTTTATGATATACATATGTTGCACATATGACATCTCTGTTGCAATTTTTCCAACAGAACGAGCATATGTTGTTACATATGTCATTTCAATAATGACGTAATCAATAAATTGAGCAATTTAGAATGAAAAAATGTCAAAATAGACAAAATTTTAGTAATTTAAACCATAATTATGCAATAAAAATATGTTATAACACTTGAAACAACTATTTATAAGGGTGTTTTATAACTATCATACGTAATTACTTGGTTATTGTATGATTAACTGGGGTTAAATGATAGTCTTTGTAAAAATAATTGATAGAATTGATGAAGGTTGTTGTATTAGACCATAATTTTGTACTTTGACATATTGTAGGACTATATATTAGTGTTACATGTTGAATTATGTGACAATTTAATTGAATTAACCTCCAAAAGATCATTTTATGATATACATATGTTGCCACATATGACATTTCTGTTGCAATTTTCCCAACAGAACGTGCATATGTTGCCTCATATGTCACTTCAAGTATGACTTAATCGATAAATTGAGCGATTTAGGAATGAAAAAATGTCAAAATGTACAAAATTTAGTATTTTAAACAATAATTAAGCAATAAATATATGATAAAACACTTGAAACAATCATTTACAAGGGTATTATATAACTATCATGTCGATTGCGACATGTAAGTCATATATTGGTACATGTCTAGCTTATATATTGCAGTTTGTGTAAGTTATGTGTTGCAACATCTGTCAATTCTGTTGCTAATGAAATAACCTTTCTGTTGCTACACATGGCTATAATTTGTACAAATAGTCAATTGTTGCAACATATAGAGATCTGTTGGTAACGCGAATGCAAACTATTGAAAAATTGCAAGTGCCCAAATGATGATGAATGATTTGAAAGAACTATTAATTTTACATATCAAAACAATGGTTTGTGACCCTAATCATTTATGAAGTAATTTCAAGTGAGAGAAAACAAAATATAATGCACTGATTAAATTAGTTAAATCTGATTCAAGAAGAAGAAAAGAAGAAATCTCAAGAACTAGCAGCCAAGACCAATAATGTTCGAAAAGAAGAAGAAAAAGATAAAGAGAACGGGAAGAAAGACAAGCAAGCAAGCAAGAACGACGAAGAAGAAGAGGAAGAAAAAAAATATGACGAGAGGTGGAGGAAAATATTTTATTTCCCCTTTGGTACGGATTGCTGGTGGCTTCCCCCAATTTTAATTCCCACCAAAATTGGTTAAATTAGATTTTACTCAATCTACCCTTTTACCCTTCATTTAATTCAATGGACCAAACTGTCAACTTATAAACTTGACAGCAACTCCACAATCCTTAATCATTAATCACATAATTGTCATCTACACCCAATACTTAAGACTTATGTCACCACCCATTTATTTTGAAAACTTATTATCACTTTTTTTTAAAAAGTTACATGAAACTTCGACACTTTTGCTAAAGTCTCAAGGTTGTGCGTGCAACAATAGCATATTATTGTTTTCTATTAATTTTATTTTGTATTGATAATTGGAGGGTTATAGTGAATTTTCAAGAAGAAAATTTTTGAGGGAAAAAGAGAATGGATGAAAGTATCAATCATGTTTTTTCATGCGAAGTTTTTTTTATTGTCATTAAAAAGATATATATTAGTGGCTATTGTTCATATGCCACTAATTGTTTTGCTTAAAGAAGTAATAAGTGGTGAATGATTAATTGTCGCTAAATAATTGTCGGTAAATTCCAGTTTCGTAGTAGTGATAACATAAGTAAACCACACCATAATCCCTTTATAAATCTACTTGTGCAAAGTATAAGTGAAGTCCCATACCCCGACTCACACTAAGTAAAGCTCATCAAGAACTAATACGTATAGTTCATGTTTATAATTCATATAAAGAAGATATTATATCATAATCATAATGTCATAAGAGAAACATACCATGCCCACTCCCAAAGCCTACATGTGCAATATGACCATAGTAGATGATGTAGAAGAAGATTGGTGAGTCCTTTTAGTATTCAAGCGCTTGACCATATGCCCTTTACGTCTTTTTTATGTTTTAGACTTATGTAAGGGCTATATCCCTAAGATTGTAATCAAGAGTTTTAATGCAAGTATTATAGATGATTTTAGATATAGTTTTATTAACTGTCTCTCATTTTATAAAAGACATCGATTGTAAAGAAGAGTTTTAAAATTTCCGCATAATTTCCGTATGTTCTTATGTTATGATATGCTATGAGTCTTGTATGAGACTTTTCGTATTTTCATACGTCGTGTCACATAGAGGGGGTGGCCTTGGGTTGTGACAAATATGGTATAAGACAAGAAGTTTTTTGGGATGGTTTTAGGATATCTCAAATCACATCTAATAGAGTCTTGCCATAGTTTGAAACGATTCATATTTATGACGAGGAGGCTATCGGATATTAGAAAAACTTCACTTCTTCATTCTCTAAGGTGTGTCATAGAGTTTAGCTTTATTAGTTCTTTTTCCTAATGTTTACCCTGTGGTTTTGAGGAAATGACTACTTCAAGGGCTTACGTTGAACGGTATGAAGAAGACAATATGGAACAAGTGCTTTACCCCAAGATCCTCCCCAAGTTCCAATTGTCTCTTTAGGGGAGTATGCATCAAACGAGAAGATTAGGTATTGTTTTTAATTTTTGGCTAAACTAGGGATAGACATTTCAGAATTTTATGGGTTAAAGATGGAGGAAGATCCTCAAAGTTTATAGATAAGGTTTCTACGATGTTGATCTTTTTGGGAGTGACTTCAGTACAAAAGGAAGAATTGGACGCCTACCAATTGAAGGATGTTGCTGAAATATGGTTTAGTGAATGGAAAGAGGAAGCCGGTAGAACTGGGCCCTATGGAATGGGAAAGATTTAAGAATTGGTTCCTTGACTGGTATTGCCATATAGAGATGAGAAAGACTAAGATGCTTGAGGTTATTAACCATAGCGAAGTTAGGATATGTGTTGAGGAGTATGCTCGGGTGTTCATTAGGTTGTCGACATATGCCCCATCCATATTGGTTGACCCTAGGATTAAGATGAGTAAGCTTATGTAGGGTTTATCAAACATAATAGAAAAGAATATAGTATGGATATGCTTCATAATGATATGAATAGTGAACATCTTCTAATTTACGCTCAACTATTTTAGATGAGAATCTTGAAGAGAGGTCTAGAGGAACCAAAAGGCATAGATTTTATTATGACAATTCCTCTCAAGGAACATTTATGATCTCAGCTCTTCCAAAGTTCCCCCGAAAGTCTGACAAAAAAAGGTGTCTACCGCAAAATCTCACTGAGTGAGTGGTAGCGAATCTCATGTGATTAGGCCTACTTGTGCTATGTGTTTAAAAGCATGATTGTTAGTGTATAGAAGGCACAAAGGGTTTCTATGGTTGTGGTAGAAGTGACTACACAGTGAGAGATTATCCAGTGCTTATCTCTAAGGGAAGAGACAACAAGAAAATCGGGTTTGATGCTCTTCAAACAAGAGGTGAACAAGATTTTCCTCCTAATGTTTCTCCCGGTATGTGTTTCATGCTTATTCTTATTCCGATAGTGTTTGTCTTTGGGGATTGGATAAATTGGATATTATGAGCTTTTATGCTGACCTTTGTGTAAAAGGGTTTGATTATGATTATGTGTGTCCCATATAGTTAGTCTTGTTAACCTTGGTAAGGGTTGGATGCATAGTTGTTACACCTCTATTGTTTTTAAAATTCCAGTAATGTTATTATGAGTGTTGTGCATTCTTTAGGAGAGTTTGAGAGGCGTGGGATATGTGGTATTAGTAGGGGACTACTCCCAATGGGAAGATGTCATGCTTAGATAGCAAGAGTGATTGTAATTCCAGATATTCTCATCCCTTTCTTCTATACGGATTCTAACTTCAGAGCAATAGTTCCTTTTTGTGCTTGTTTTTTTTTTTGGATTCATGAATGTTTTACAAATTCCCACGATCTCCTTATGTTATGCATGTTCTAGAGAGAATTCTTGTTTTGTATAAAATGAGTTTTCATGATTTATATCTTCCTCATGTTTACTGCACATTTTAGTATGATTATAGCATATTTAGATTCATGAAATGATTTGATGAACATGCTTTGTTATGTTTTTGATGAAATGGCATATTGTCTCGATAATGTTGGGTTGATCATGTTTTTAGCCGGAGAAGGTATTTCCTCCTATGATTATGTGATAGATGATGTTTAGAAGAGTTTGTATAGGCTTACTCCCAAGGGGGAGATGGTGTTTGTAGATAGAGAGGTTGTTATGTGTATATGTGTTCCATGTCTTCCTTATATAATGCATGTTCGTGAATACTTGTGTTTTGAAAGAAAATGAGTTTATGTGAGTGGTTTTTCTCATGTCGTAGTGCTTTGAGGTTGAGTTTTTTGTGGTACTTCATGAGAATATATGTGACCATTCTTTATATCAGAGTTGAGAAATTCATCCTTGAATAAATGCTTCGTGAAAATAAATTGCATATGAGATCTATGACAGTATGTTGAGCATGATATGACTAGGAGATGGTTGTTTCTCCTTAAATATGACTAGTCATTAAAAATTAATGCATAATGAGTTTGTCGGTGTAGTTCCAACTTCCTTGTGTTGCATTCAATATTTTGAGATGGAGTTGATGTTTCCTCCAAAACTAGATTTCAAAGCTTTCCAATTCCCAATGTTGAGTTTTCAATATAGTCATGGGTTCTATTTCAAAACGTTATAAATAGTTTAAGTATGAAAAATTATAATTAATTTATCATCTAATGTCGATTTATGAAGGATTCCCCCAAGAACCCATGAAATCCTCAATTTTCCTAATTTAGATCTTCAAGTGTGGGTATTATTGTATATTGGCTTAACTGAGTATTAATGATTGTTTATGATGTAATTACATGACTTTAGTATTATTATGCATGTATTCTTGATTAAACAAAGATTCTAGGGTAAAGTTGATATGGTGAAGGGTTATGCCATGAGAGAGGCAAATTGAGGGTTTAGATGTGACCTCCTATGATTGATAAACTTCTTTATGACTTGACTTCGAATAGATAATCTAGATATTTCTTTATAAGTAAAGATTGTAGACATTAGTGAAGTAAGTTAGGTCTTATATGATGGATCATTGTTGAGTAGTATTGAGATTAAGTTTACTTGATGCTACATGACTATATTTTGCTAAAAATTTAGCATGTGGATAGTTTACCTTGAGAGTTAAGCTTACCCAATGACTATGTGAGGTATTGTTTGAGAGTAAGAGTTGTAGTATGAAGTTGACTCCTAAGGCTAAAAGGATAAAAGAAAAAGAAAACGAGTTTTTAGTGTTGAAGCTTTAGAAAGAAAGTTATTATGCATGTTGAATTGTATATGGTATTATTATGGAAGGACTTTGCCCTCATGGCCTATAAAATGAATACATGAGTTTATGCATGAAATAAATAATTTAATCTAATCTTGATGTTCACATTATTTAATGTAGTAATTATAGAAGCTTAGGTTGAGTTTAATCATAGCCATTGAAGGACAAATTAAAAGGGTTTGTACATGTTGATAAAAACTGTGCATGAGCTTGTGACTCACTTAGAAGGTGAAAATACTATGATTATCATATTATGTGCATGTTTTGTGAAACTTTGAAAGTAAAATTTCAATGATGACAATGTTGTTGTGTTATTCAAAGGACACTCACATACGCATACCCCATGCAAGAATATGACTATAATGTGACCAAGGTGTTATTGAAAGACTAATTCTCATATGCACCTTTACACATGACTATGTATGAAATACCTATGATTATGATTGCATGATTTTGTTGATTGACAGGATAATCACATGAACACACTATGAATATAATTGGAAAGGATTACTGACATATTGATGATTCTAAGAACGAAAGGACATTCTCACCTAAAGAATCTATGAGCTAGTATGTTAGTATGTTTGTCAGAGTTCCTAGTGCATTCTTTCTTGAAGATGAACTTAAGTAAAGACTTAATATGAATTTTAGAGGTAATTAGGCTTACCACCAAGTGGATATGAAAATAAGAAGCTTTAAGAAAGACTACTTTCCCAAAGTAAGTTATCTCATGAGATGGAAACCTTTTACGGTAGAAAGTTCGGGAATCTAGTAGCAACTCCTTATCCGATAACTTTGTGCCCACATATGTCTTTAGATAATGGATCCACCTAAAACCTAAAATATTAGTTATACCTTAAGCAAGTAGGACACCTCTTTTAGATGTGGGGGTAAGACAACAGATTCCATGTAGCTCACACGGTCTATGATGGTTAACCCTATATTTCCCTATATGATAAGAATTTGAATTATGGCAAGAACATAAGTTATGTACTATGGTTCCTCAAGAGTTTCTACTCAGTATGAATGGGGGCATGAGACTTCATTCATGCATAGCATAAGTAGGCTTTGAGTGTAGGCATGATATGTTTCTCTTTAGACATGACGATTATGAAATAATGTGTGCTTTATATGAATTATGAACATGAACATGAACCATACTTATGACTTCTTGATGAGCTTTACATAGTTTGAGTGGGGGTGTGGGACTTCACTTATACTTTGCACATGTAGACTTATAAAGGGGTTATGGTGTGGTTTCCTTATGCTATGAAGATTTATGAATTTATCTATGCATGATATGGATTGTTGCTATGAGTGACTTTACTTATTGCAAGTTATGAACATAAATGTCCCCTTGTATATGAGTGTTGGCTACAGATAAGGTCAAGGTATGTTATGCATGATTATGGGGGCCTAAAAGTGATATTTAGTTTATATAGGGTTATCGGATCCTATCTATTTATTGAAAAAATATAGCTTAGGGTTGCTTAGGTGATAGTTCTAGTTTGATAAGATGCTTGTGGTATCAAATAATGTATGTGAAATATGTCTTTTGGAGACGATCCATGTGATTCTGATTATATCCTTTATGTTTTAATGAATTGAACATGAGTGGTCTTATAAGCTACTTTTCCCAACTATTTCAAAGATGATGTTCAAAATTAATATATAACATATTTTCAACTAAAATGTCCACCCCCCCTTATTTTTTTTTTTTGCATATTTTAAAGATTTATATGCTTGGCTTCTATACTTGGTAAATTTTTTTTGCTAAACCATATTTGTAATTTTTCTATAGTGTAGGGCTTGGAAATATTGGATTCTACCCTCGTGGTTAGGACTAGGGGTGTACAAACGGAATCATTAAGTCAAACCAAACCGACGAACAGAATCAAACCAAAAAAAACTGACTTGTGGTTTGGTTTGATTGGTTTGGCAATTGAAAAAAAATCCGACCACTCTTGGTTTGGTATGGTATTAGAAAAAAGGAATCAAACCGAACTCAAACCAAACCGACATATATATATATATATATATATATATATATATATTATTTATAACGAAAAAATATTATTTATAATCTACTTTGTTAATATATTTTAAGTTAGTTTATAGGTTTCGATGTTTATCTATTTCATTTCAAATTTGGACTTGTAAAAGTTGTAAATGTTTTATTTTGTTTTAAGACCTAAAGTTATAATTATATTGTTATGGTTTTTCAAATTCAATGTCAATAATTTACTTTGTATATATTTTTTGTTTTCAGTTTGCATCTAGCCTTTAATCTTATTAGTTTAGCATAATGAGCGTTGATATTTCCATAAAATTATTTTGTAATCATGTGAATTGGACAGCCTTTTCGAAAATTTCTATTCAGTTAACATTTTTTAAGTTTATTTTATAACATATGCAAGTGAAAAAATGTTTATCGCTTTTCAAATGCGGTGTAGTTGTAAAAAACCAAAAAAACCAAAAAACTAAAAATACCCGAAAGAACCGACTAAAACCGAATTCAAAAAACCAAATTTATATGGTTTGTTTCGGTTTTTGTATTCGATAAACCGACATAATTAGTTTAGATTTTTTGAAATAAAAAATCAAACCAGACTGACCTATGTACACCCCTAGTTAGGACCATAGTAGATCAATAATAATAATATGTTCTTTATGTATTTCTTTTATGTTCTTGACTTATGTAAGGGCTATGTCCCTAAATATCGTATTCAAGAGTTTGAATCCAAGTATTATAGATGGTTTGAGACATAGTGTTATACACTCTCTCTCATTTTATACAACACTTTGATTGTTAAGAAAAGTTTAAATTTTCACACTTTGTCCCTATGTTCTTATGTTATGATATTCTATGAGTCTTGTATGAGACTTTTTCAAGTCTTATACGTTCTGTTACATCTAGGGGGTAGCCTTGTGTCATAAGAAGATGTCAAAACCCTAAACTTGAGTCTATTCTGATTCAAAATTAGTTTTTGGATGTGTTTCTTGATTATCCTTCTAGCATTCCTCCAAAAAGAGAAATACATGTTGATATTAACATTATCCCTAATACACAAGCTATCTCTATTCCTCCGTGTCATATGGCACTAGAGAAACTTAAGGAGTTAAACAATGATTGAAAGATTTTATTGATAAGGATTTTATTAGACTTAGTATCTCACCATGGGGTGCTCTAGTGTTTTTATTCTAAAAAATGTTCTATCAAAATGTGCATGGATTATCGACAATTGAATAAAGTTACCCTTCAGAAAGTGTATCCTCCTCTAAGGATGACTGATTTTTCTGATAAACTCTAAGGAGCGAGTTACTTCTCTAACATTGGCCTCTGGTTGGATTATCACCATTTGAGAGTGAAGGAGTGTGACATGCTGAAGACGTCTTTGCTAACATGGTATGGTACTTTTGAGTTTTTGGGATGTCTTTTTGTTTGACTAATGCCTCAGCGGTGTTTATGGGTTTTGTTAATAGGGTATTCAAGGAATATCTTGATATGTTATTGAATGTGTATATATGATATTTTTGTTTACCCATGATGTAAGGATGAGCATGTTCAGTATTAAATTGTTGTGTTGCAAGTTCTCAAGGATCGTATCTTATTTGGTATGTTTAACAAATGTGAATTTTTGTTGAGGTTCATTTATTTTCCTTTCCATACTGTCTCAAGTGAAAGCATTCAAGTCGATCCAAATAAAATTGATGCGGTGAAGAATCGGCCTATACATTTGTCCGTTTCACATATAAATATTTTTCTATATTCTATTTCTTACTCTAGAAGGTTTGTTGAAGGATTTTTCTCTTTTGCTTTTCCTTCGACAATATCGATCTTCGAATAAGGTTAAATTTTTTTGGTTAGAAGCTTGTGAGAAGAGTTTAACGAATTTAAACATAGACTAACTTCGGCCCCTATTTTGACACTACTAGAAGAATCAAATGGTATTGCGTTGTTGTGTTTTACGGGTTGGTCTTGGTAGCATTTTGATGCAACAAGGGAAATTTATTGCGTATGCTTCATTGAAAAGAAGGATCATGAAAAGAATTATCCAACTCATGATTTGGAGCTAGTGGCAGTGGTGTTCGCTCTTAATATTTGGAGATATTATTTGCATAATGTTCATGTAGATGTATTTACCAATCACAAGAGTTTGAACTATGTCTTAGCTCAAAAGTATTTGAATATTCACCAAAGAAGGTGGCTTGATTTTCTACAGATTAATACATGAGTGTCCTCTCCAATCCAAGAAAGGTTCATATTGTGACACATACCGTTAGTCCACTATCATTGAGAAGTGTTTCTCATCTTGAGAAAAAACAAAAAAGGATTTAGTTCGTTATGTCCATAGGTTTGTCTGTATGGGTATTTGATTGGCTGATTCTGATTATTGTAGGATGATTTTTCATAATGGTTTTGAATTGTGCTTTATATCAAATGTAAAGGCTAGGTAAGATTTTTATCCACTATTAGCTGCCTAGAAGAAGTTGTTTTCCAAAAAACCATCGAGGCTTTCTCCAAAGGGGATGATGATGACATTCAATATCAATATCTATTATGTGTTCCAAATGTTCATAAGTTCAGAAATTAGATTACAACTGAAGATCATATTCTTGATATTCTATTAACCTAGGAGCACCAAGATGTACTTTGATTTGAGAGAGGTCCATCGATAGAATGACATGAAGAAATATACTGAATAATTTGTAGCTAAATGTCCTAATTGTCAATAAGTGAATGTTGAGCATAAAAATAGGCTGGTTTTGCTCAAGGCATTAGAATTACAACTTTGAAAGCGAAGATTTAAATATGGACTTCATAATGGGTTTACCCCATAGTCATCAACAACTTAATTTGATTCGGGTCATAGTGGACAAGATGTGGAAATTAGCTCACTTTTTCCCATTAAGACTTTATTCATATCCAAAGATTAGGCCAAGATTTATGTTAGGGAAATGGTAGGGTTGAATGGGGTTTCCTTGTCTATTATCTCTTATCGTGGTACTCAATTTACATTCAAGTGTTTGATGTCATTTCAGAAAGGTCATGTTACTCAAATAAAACTTATCACCACCCTTCATCCTCAAATAGATGGACAAACCGAACATACAATTTAGACTTTGGAGGACATGTTGAGATCTTGTGTGATTGACTTCAACAGTAATTGGGATGATCATTTTCCTTTTTTGAGTTTGCTTACAATAATAGCTATCATTCTTGAATTGGGATGGCATCGTTTTAGACTCTCTATGATAGGAAATGTATGTCTCCCATTGATTTGTTTGATGTTGGTGATTGGGTCTACATAAACTATCCTCCGTGATGGGTATCATATGATTTTGAAAGAAAAGGAAGTGTATTTCCCTATATGTGGGCCTATACAAAATTTTGAGGTGTATTAGAAAGGTTGCTTATGAGTTTTAGTCGTTAAACTTTTAGAATCGATACATCAAGTATCCCACGTTTCTATGTTGAAGAAGTTTGATGGACATTCGACATCAATTGTTCATTTTCAAGGTTTGGGATTTAAAGAATATCATTCTGACGAAGAGGTTCTGATTGAGATTTAGACAGAAAACTTTAGAAGTTGATAAATAAGGAAGTTTCTTCCGTGAAGGTTCTATGGAGGAATTAATTAGTTGAATTCAACTTTGGATTCTAGAGCTGAAACAATATCCCAGTATCCACATCTCTTTCCCTCCACTCCTATGTGAGCTTCTCGTCCTAGTTCCTTATGGTTCATTCTTTTGGATTAATTCGTTTTAGTCATTCTCATGTTACCTTATCCATGCATGTTCATAAAAATTTGATTTTTTATATTATTATTTAACTTGGAGTGATTATTCATGTTTTTGTGCTTTATTGATGAAAATTACAATCATTTTGGGTTGTTAATTTCTCGCCTACTCTATTCATGCTAGCTTGAGTCACATTTAAGGAATAAAACACCCCAGGGGGAGATATTGAAAAACATCAGAAGTTGATAAGTTTAAAGGAAAGAAAAATGTAAAAATTTGGGTGAAACAATGAATTACAAGTTCGATCTACAGAGGGTACGAAGTTCAGAAGGTCGTAAAAAGGCATTCTAGAAGGTTTGGTAGTGTTATTGAATTTAAAGTTTATGAAATTTTACTTACGAACTAACGGGAAAAATTGTTGCATGATTCACCGGCCGTATTATAAATCCATAAGAATGTGGCGAAGATTTAAAGTAGAAACTCGATTCTACGGAAGAAATTGACAGGGAGTAATTGGTTCTACAGACCGTAGGAAGGTGTCATGGAAGTGTCTTAAACTTAATAAAATTTTGGTGTGAACCTTGTGATTCACAGATAAGGTCTAAGGACCAATGAAATTTTGACGAACCATGGAACAATCTTTGGCAACTGATTAAATCTTATGTTATCTGAAAATTGGTTCTACAGTTAAATTGTACAGGTCGTAGAAATTCCTACGGTAGGTAAGTCACAACTGTAGGGCTATCCAACAATTACTTCGAATGGGTATTGATTTCTTCTCTCTATGCAACTGATACCTATAATACATAATTTTATATGTATTTTAAGTCCTATAACTAACCTTCTTTAAGAACCTCAGATTTAGAAAAGGAAAAGATTTCATTTTGGATATGAGTTATATTCACGGGTCCAGTCAATAGGCTGTAGAAGCATATACGGATCATAGAAGGCATAGTAAAAAGTAAGGGTGATTTTCAGGGAAATCATGTTTCTCAAGTTGAGTCTATTCTTGTCAAATTATCTACGATTCGTAGGTCTCGTAGGAAGAACACACACTTAATGAAAATTTAAGGTCAAACTAGATTTATATTGTTGGGATCTACAGACTGTAGAAAGTTCTTTGGGTCGTATATAGTTCTCATCAAAGTTTGTCCAAATTTAGGTTTTTTTGTACTTTTCTATAGATGACAAGTACGGTCTACAGAAAGTAGGTCCAAACCATAGAAGGATCCGACAGTTATTTTTAAGAGATTTTTGAGTCTTTTCCTCATGAGTATCTATAAAATATCTTGTGTTGGTCCTAGTTTTAAGCCTTATAAATACTTTTCATGTCCTAAAACTACCCTTTACGATTAATTTACCCAAATTCCTTTCAAGTTCTTCGTAAATCTCTCTCTCTCAAGCAAAGGTAGAAGAAGCTAGGGTTTCAAGGAAAAGATTCCAATTTACCATAGCTTTTTGGCTTTGATTATAGAGGTATGTTTGTATTCAACATAGGAGTCGTCTCCTCCATTGGTTTCCAAATGAACCATTCTCATATATAAATTAAATTTATCAAAGTTCAGGTTTTCTACATTCATCATGACTTCTTTTCAATTATGATTCAATTCTTTATTTTTAATATTTTAATGCATTAATTGTTGTATTTACATAAGTTTGAGTTCAATTTATATCAACCTATGAATGATCCATGAATTTTGTCTATGAATACATGATGAATCTTATGGACCATGTACAGTGAATTTAGAAAGATATGCATGTTATAAAAAGAATGATTTTTTTGACTTAAGGTTTGTTCTAGAAGTGTATTTTTTCACATATCAATATTATCATGATTGTGAGAATATTTCTCACATAAATATTTAAAATATTGACAGGTTTTTTCACCTATGTTGAATTCCATGGGAATTTACTTACCACCGATAAGATATTTACATAGAGGTTCTCTCATTAGTAGAGCTTTGGTCTCCAGTAGTAATCTTATTGCCCTTAACTATGTGTCCCTATAGGATGTCTTAGAAAGTGAATCCCGGTAATCTAAAATATTAAAGTTGCTTCATTGGCTATCAATGCCATCTCTTTTTGTTGTGAGATAGACATCAGATTCCATGTTTTATCTTACATGGTCCATGTTTTGTCTTGGATTTACCATGATTGTGACTTGTGGTTTAAAAATATAATATTATGTTTTAGCATAGTCATTGCATGTATTGTAAAGTCCGCTTAGCATCATTTCATATAGTTCATGCATTTATATCGAACTTAGTACATTCCGCGTACTTTTAACACCTCATAAACCAAACAAATCGAACAACATAAAATTTAGGTGAACCACAGAGGGTTCATGGACCATTATACGAACCAGGTCCTTAAACTTTCTTGTAGTTCACAGCCAACAAGGGTTGTGGTCCTAATGGCGGGTCGTGGATGGGTCAGGGGTCCAGATGCCCTTCCTAGCCCAAGTGAAAAATCACGGTGGCCTTCATATTCTGTGGTCCTTCAAATGGTCTCTTAATGGACAGTGGCAAAGAGGTCCAAGAACCAATATGCACTGGGCAGCAACCATGACCCACTCTATGAACCATTATTTTATCAATGATCCATCAGTGGCTTAGTAGGTGACCCTCGTCAGCTTTTAAGTTAGGTTTATTATGGTATTCCCCCCTATGCATTGGGCATTGAAACTACATCCTTTAAAACCTAAACTATGTCTTTTTACTAAGTTCAAGCCTAATATCTTAGTAAACATTACCCAAAACCCTCTTCACTAAAACATAGAACTTAAAAGGAAGAAAGAGGTGCCAGTTTCCCAAGAACAATAAGAAGGTTTTCTTCAAAGTTCAGCTCCAAAATCCAAAGTGTTTCTCAGAAGTTTCTTCACCAAGTATGTGAAATTTCACTAGTTGATTCCTTTAATCCACTAGGTACCTAAGAGCTTAATCAGTTCCTTGATTCTACATATCTTATTTAGACCCAGTGTTTTAAAACCGTGGAGACGTGATTTAGCTATTGTAGTATGCCTAATAAAAATAACATGTTTTCATGGGACTTCATACAATTCCTTGTATAAAAATTCAAAATCATAATTGAATAGGTACTCTTAGTTCATGAAATCCACTTGCTGCGTGTGTTAAATAGATAATCTTACTCCCCATTTTGAATATTACACCATCAATATATAAATGTTTCATTCTCAGAATGCATTCTAGTATTTAGAGTAATTCAGTTTTTCGCTTAGATTCATTTCATATACATATTCAGATCGGAGTGGACCTAGCACTAAGTTCAACTAGGGTTCAACGTACCCTTAGAGTCCTAGAACTACATGTCCTTATTGAAATATATGTCCTCTCTGTTGGGCATCAGATTTAATGATTATGCTAGACATACCTTTATACCCCTGTCAGGGATAATTGGGACCTCTCGATGTGAATATACATCAGACTCCTTATTTATGTAACTTGGTTTATGTCGGTTAATAGTAGCTCCCACAGTCAGAGTCTTAGTGAATTTGACGATGCTTTTAGTATATACTTCAACATTTAATTCAACATGTTATTTTTATGATTAGTACATGGCTATTGCATTTAGCATAGTTTTTTTTGTTATGTTTCACTATTACATTCTTGCTTAGTTTATGTCATTGCTCTTTTATGCCTTGTTGAACATATATATATATATATTTATTAATCTTAGTATCTATATCATGCATGCTCTGTACATTCCTAATATTGACGCATACTCTGCTACATCCTTTCATGATATAGGCGCGGATACTCAAGATCCGTATTAGGCTTCCGCAATTAGCAGCTTCAGTGGTGATACCTCATATCCGAGGACTAGGGGTGCACAAACTAAATCATTAAGTCAAATCGAATCGACGAACAGAATTAAACCAAAAAAAATCAACTTGTGTTTTGGTTTGATTGGTTTGGCGATTGAAATAAAAAACCGACCACTCTTGGTTTGGTTTGGTAATAGAAAAAAAGAATCAAACGGAACTCAAACCAAACCGACATATATATACATATACATAATATATTTTATTTATAGATAAAAATACTATTTACATATAATCTACTTTGGTGATATATTTCTAGTTAGTTTATGATTTTCAATTTTATATATTTTATTTCAAATTTGGATTTGTGAAATTTTGTATATATACATATATATAATTTATTTTATATAAAGATACAAAATATTACTTATAATGTACTTTGCTAATATATTTTTAGTTTATATATATATATATATATATATATATATATATATATATTTATTTATTTATTTATTATTTATTTATTTACTTATTTTATTTATAACTAAAAAATATTATTTATAATTTACATTGTTAATATATTTTAAGTTAGTTTATAGTTTTCTATGTTTATCTATTTTATTTCAAATTTGGACTTGTAAAAGTTGTAAATGTTTTATTTTGTTTTAAGACCCGAAGTTATAATTATATTGTTATAGTTTTTCAAATTCAAAGTTAATAATTTACTTTGTAAATATTTTTTGTTTTCAGTTTGCATCTAGCCTTTGATCTTATTAGTTTTGCAAAATGAGCGTTGATATTTCAAAAAAATATTTTGTAATCATGTGAATTTGACAGTCTTTTCGAAAATTCTATTCACTTAATATTTTTTAAGTTAAGTTTATAACACATGCAAGTAAAAAAATGTTTATCAGTTTTTCAAATGCGGTATAGTTGTAAAAAACCAAAACCCCTGACAGAACCGACTAAAACCGAAACCGAAAAAACTGACTTTGTATGGTTTGATTTGGTTTTTGGATTTGATAAACCGACATAATTGGTTTAGATTTTTTAAATAAAAAACAAACTGAACCAACCTATGTACACCCCTACCGAGGACAATAGAAGTTCTTTTATTATACTCTTTATTCAGTTTTCAATTTTTTTAGAGTTAGATAGTGGGCATGTCCGAGCAAGTCAACTTAGTAAGGGGATTTTCAGACATAGTAGAAAATTCAACTTGAGTGGTTAAGTTTATTTTTAGTTATCACTAAACTGTTAGTAAGTTATATGTAATCCTGACACAGGGTTAGCTTGGGGTGATTCATGATCCTATGTCTTGTCTTACGTCAAGGGGGAAGTCATGGTGTGTGTCAAACTTTGTATTAGTACATTAGGTTCATAAGTCTTAGGATGTCTGAAATCCACACTAAGTAGAGTCTCATTCATATGTCGGAAGTGTGGCACATCTTTGAGGGCGATGCTACAAAGTCTTTTATGAAAAAACATGCATTTGTATTATTATAATGTATAAAGTTTGATCCAACTTCTCCTTTTTAATCCGTTGTTACACATTTCAGATTATGCTCCTCGTTGAGATAACACACATAATATGAACGCACACAATACTAATGTAGTTCATCCAATCCCAACCCATGAGGTTACAAATGCATAATTTAATAACGCTATCCAATTTTTGGCTCTTAATGTAGCCAATTAGCACAATCAACAAGATCTAGTTTATACACACGAATGGTGGATCAACTTCATCTAGTGTTTGAGACACTGTTCGGATGAAACTTCCTCAGTTTCTTATGTCGGAGGTTGGTGATAATCCACAGAGCTTCATTGATTAAGTAAAGAAGATCCTATAAGTGATGCAAGAGATTGGAAATGACAGGATGAAGTTGGAATCTTACAAACTTAAGAATGTGGCTAATATATGGTCTACTTAGTGGAAAGACAAAAGATGTTAAGATGCAGCTCCTCTGGCATTAGATTGTTTTACTTGAACTTTTCTGGACAGGCTCTTCCCAAGGGAGTTGAGGGAAGCTAATGCATAAGAGTTTATAAACTTGAAGAAGGTTTAATTATCAGTAAAAATGTATGGGTTGAATCTCATCCAACTATAAATATGCTCTACACATGGTTGCCTATCTAAAGGCACAAATGAGTATAAGAATGATACGTAACTGCCTGTAAAATAGTATGTGAAACTAGAGCCTATAGAGTTTGTTTTTAAGTTTGGTATGGGGTCCTCGGTTGTTTAATGTCTTCCGAATCTTAGTTTGAGGGGTTTAGGGGTTAAACGTCAAGGTACAACTCCCGAAGGCCCAACCAAGGGTTCCTTGAAGATGACCCTAATTAATGCTTAACAACCAAAGTTTCCCATGAGAAAAACTTGCAAAACATGGTGTGACCTTTGAATAGATATCTACAGCTAGTAGATGGACCCATGCTTGTATGTGGGGGTCGTGGGTCAGGACACTAAATTTCATGATGGATCCCCAAACCACAGACTAGAAGGATGGGGTGTCACCCGACATATAGTCCGTAGGTCATGGGGTGTAGGTCATGACGGTAAAAAGTTGTGAAGTTTCGGCCTCGCTAAGGGTTAAATGGTTACTTGCTTTTAAGACTAGTTATGTAAAAGGACTGTTTTTAGTGGTTAATTAAAGTATTTTAAAGGTTTTTAATTATTGAACTCCCATTTAGAATTAATTAGTTCAAAACCCCCAAAATTAGAAATTCACCTCCTCAAAATGTTATCTCTCTAGGGTTCCATTGAAGGGCAAGGTCAAGCTAGGGGTTAAAGAAACTACCTTTCTTCTCCAACTTCTTGTGGAAATCAACCTAAGGTATGGATTCTATGCATCTTTCATAAGTTATCACCCACAGATCCCGTTCGAATTATGTTTTCAAGGTTCCAATTCCCCAAACCTAGGGTTTTTCAATCTACATCACATGTATTCTTACAAAACGATTTTAATTGATTATTTATTATAGTTGATTAAAATTAATTAAGATTTTAATTATGGATTATTATTCTTTTATGATGAAAACTCCCTTGGAACCATGATCATTCCCCACATTACTAACTTGACTTCATGATGTGGTAATTGTTGTGTAGACGCTCAATTATGTGTTAATGGTGGTTCTTGGTGAAATTTTATGATTCTAGTATAATGAAACATGTATTCTTAATTAACCTAAGATCCCATGGTGAAATTCATATAGTCTAGGGTTATGTCATCAAAGAGGCAAATTGTGGGATTAGATGTGACCTTCTAAGATTGAGTAACTTCTTGATGGATTACCTTAGAATATAATACCGAAACATTAACTGCATATAAGCAAAAATGTATGATATGAACTAACTAGGGCTTATATTATGGATCATGGTTGTGTAGTACTGTGATTGAGTTGTTTGTCTCCTATATGACTATAATTGATCAATAATAAGGCATGTGGTAACGTTACCTTGAGGATTAGGTATACATGATGAACATGTGAGGCATTGCTTTTGACAGTAAGGCTTTTAACATGAAGATGACCCCTAGGTCTATAATGGTAAATGCTAAAGTTAATCATATAAGGATGTTTAGACTTTAAGAAAGAAGCTATTTTGTATGTTGAGTTTTATATTTCTCTATTCTAAAAAGACTTCACACACGTGATGTAAGATATGATCATATGAGTTTATGCATAAAATTAATGGATTACTTAAGCCATGATTGTATTTATGTTTTCATGTATTTAATGATATATGCATTGACTCAATATGACCCTTGAATGAAAGATATGAGGTGTATGCATGCTTATGGTATTATGTTAATGTTTAATGAATACTTTGAGAGTGAAGTGTCTATGATGATAATATTTTTGTTGTGTGACTGAAAGGAAATCACACACATACCTCATGTATGAACATATCTATGATGTGATTAAGGTTTTTGTTGAATGTCTAACTCTCATATGCACCCTTAGACATGACGAAGTATGATATGTGTAATGCCCTAAAACGAACTAAGGTGAACTAGATCTTCGTGATTGTTTCTTGAGCTAACTTTATGTTAAAATCAGTTATATTGGTTTTCTAAGGCAGCATGTGAAGTTTGGTTAAGCTTAGAGGTCAAACGTCCCAGAATGTCCATGACGTTTGCAAAGTGTGCCTTAGAGAGTGCTTTTGTGTCTTGGTGTGTTTGAGTGAGTTTTACGTGTTTGTTTTAATCAAAATTGATGTGACATGTTCTTAATACCAATACGACCATCTTTAGGGGTTTAACATTTAGGTACGACTCCACGTAGGACCCACGACGGTCCCTAGAAGAGGACCCCACCTCTAGGCAACAAGCTGCCAAAACAATGACCAAACGACGACCCAAGGGACGGTCCGTTGGTCAACCAACGGTGTGTTGACCGTGGGCGTTGATTGGAACTTCAAGGTAGGATGGACATATCGTTAATGGTGGTAAGTCTCAACCAATGAGACCCCACCAACGGGCCGTTGGTTGAAAAACTGTCCGTTGGTTGGTCCATCGATGGAGACTGTCCCAAAAGTTGTCCTTTCCTGTGAAGTCTTGGGGTGTTTGGTAAATTCACCCCAAGTCTTTTTTGAACCTAGGAAGTTATTTTAGGGTTTACTAGGTATATTAATGTATTTCAAACGCTAAATCCTAATTTTGGACCTCATTCTAAAACAAAAAACCCATCTCCCTTAGAACTCTCTCTCAAGTCTCTTTGGGAGCTAGAAGTCAAGAGGAGCTAGGAGGTATATTGGTGGCCAAGTTCTTCATCCAAATTAGTGGGTTTTATTCTACTTGAGCTATGGTATCTATTCTTGAACTCTCTTCCATTCAAGGAGCCCCTTCTAATGGATTTTTAAAAAAGGGTTTTCAACCCTTGTTTAAAATCATCAACTCTAAATATGGGTCTTACATGAAAATATTTTAAATGACTTAATAATGAAGTTTATAATGTTAGTTGATGATTTTAAGGTTAAAACTTCAAAGAAATCATGTTAAAGCTTTTCATAAAATGTTGGCTTAAGAAATGGGTTAAATGAGCATCACTTTGTAGTGTATGAACTTTGCTTTTCTCATCTTGTTGTTATGCTTTAGATACTGCCCTAATGGACTTAGTGTGATGAAATATTGAGTAAATTGGTTATATGTATTGATTACTTGGTTAAATAGTGAGTTACTTATAGTGTATAATTCTTATTATAAATTGCTCTCGAGTGGTATGGTCCTCCTTTTGGTGGCGGTGTTTACTTGATGAATTTGATTATGCTTAGTATGTATTGTAAGTGTGGATTTTATGGTCTAATATGTGAAAGGAAGTTATAAGGAAGATGGTTCTTGTATTGTGTATTATGAAGCTTGAATTGCATGTTTGACCAAGATTATGCCTAAATGAAGTATATGATTATGTGAAGCATGTAAGGTGTGTGATTTTATGAATGAAGGTCTAAATCATGTATAGAAGTTAATGTAGATGAAAAGATGCTTATATTAAAGGTGTGCTCACATGTACACACACATACTTATACGACTGAATGAAGCTAAGTTTAATAAATAGATGAAATTAAAGGTGAACACCCTTCGTGAGTTGAGATGAAGTGTTTAGTAGCAACCTCACTACATCCTAAGAGCTTTCTAAGATAGGTCGGAGGATGAATGCCCTTCATGAGTTTAGATGTGGTATTCACTAGTTATCCTTAAGCGCTAGTTTATAATGTTGCGAATCCGTGGGAAATTATGCTTAATACAGAGAGGATATGTAGAAAGGGTGGTTACACTTAGTGAGTTGAGATGTTGTATGCCAACGTACCTCTTGAGATGAGTACTCCTCGTTAGTAGAGAATGAGTGACTTAGTAGCAATCTCCTTACCCCTTAACTATGTCCCCACATATGTGTAGCTATTGGGAAAGCCATGTAAAAGCTAAAAGAATGACCTTACTCTAGGTTAGTGAGGATCCCTTATCCGATAGGGGTTAATATCAAGATTCCATGTCTACCTCTCATGGTCTATGTCGGTTAAGATATTTTCCACAAAAGTAATGAAAGTACTAAGTCTTCGAAAGAGTGTGCTACTTAGGGTAGGTAGTGGAATGGGACACTATTTATCCATTGTAGTAGGTAGGCATTGCGAAAGGGGAGTCTTGGTGAGTCTTATGTGAATTGAATGAACTAAGTCTTCTAAAAGAACATACTACTTAGGGTAAGTGGTGGTATGGGACGCTATCTATCCATTGAACTAAGTAGGACCTTCCGAAAGGGAAGTCATGGTGCCAAACCTTCTAAAAGAGTGTACTACTTAGGGTAGGTGGTGGTATGGGAAGCCATCTAGTCATTGCTCTAAGTAGGCATTCCGAAAGGGAAGCCTTGGTGTGTTGTTTGGGTGTTGTTTTATTGTATTGCCATTGAGTGGGGGCTTGTTTTCACGAGGTGAGTACGCCAAAAATGAGGTAGTCTTGAGGATAGATTTGGTGTGTATTAAAGGAGGTATATGCGTACTTCTTTCATGTCTTACCTTAGTGAGTCTTAAGATAACCTTAGTAAGGGAAACTCTGACGGAAATGAGTTCACTCCTCATTGGCAATACTTTGGAAGTTCACTACTTTGGAGTCATTTTAGTTCACTGTAATGTTCTACATAGTTCACTGTAATTTTTGTTAAGTTACTGTAAAGTGCATTCTTTGGTTAAAATCATGGAAATCCTTCTCTAAGTGTTAAATGATTTTTCTTATGTTGTTTTGTTCCTAAATTCAAGAATTTTTTACTCATTTGGCATGAAAGGTTATTTTACTAAAATGTCCCTTTTTGCATGTTTTTGTATATGTCATACCTAGTACATTATTTTGTACTAACCAATACTTTTCTATACTATATAGGTATAGGTTGGAAGCAAGGTTGAAGACTAGAAATAAAAGCTTGGGAAAGTTTCTCTCAAGAAAAAGTATGTCCTGATATATTCAAGGGAATATTTATTTTCTTAGTTTCTTTATTTAAATACTTATTATGTATTTCTCTTTTAATGTAAAGGGTTGTGTCCTTAAGATATTACATCGTGTCTAAACTTTGGCTTGTGACGATGAGATTCTCTTAATATTTATGAAAGACTAGCTTTTTATTAAATGTCTTGAAAAGTTTTAAGTTCTACACTACTTTTCATGTCTTATGTAATGAACGATAGTTAAGGGCTTGTACAGGACCCCAAAGGGTCAAGTACGCCTTGCCACGATCCAAGGGTTCACCCTAACTTCTAGGTGGTTCTTTTGGGTCGTGAAAATATGCTTATGACTACGATGATCTTGTTGTGTTGAATGAAAGGCTATTCTCACGAACACCCTATGAATATGTTGTGAAAGATTTACTTACATATTGATTATTCTAAGGTTAAAAGGACATTCTCTACTAATATATCAATGAGTTATTATGATGATATATTGTTTTAACGACTGAAGAGTACCCCCTAGATATTACCAACGTACTCAATATCAAAGAGGTTTCGGACAAGCCTCTTAGTAATCGTCATATCATAATAAACTTGAAATAATGCGGAAAATTTAGAACATTTATATAGTGAAGTATACTTAGACTTCTCACATATCATATATGTAGTTTACATAGACTCCTTGTTTATGGAATTTACTTGGACTCCTCGTTTAGCATTATAAGAGATTCATGATCATATCTAATATGTCTCACAACACCATCTATTTATAAGTGTTTAACACAAGTCTACAAATAGGGTTCTTATCCCTTTAGACACAATAGTCTATTAGAACAATAGTACATAAGAGAAGATTACTAAGTCCATTACATCAATAGAGAAATTGTAAAGTGTCAATTAGGGCATATGTCCTCAAATTTTTTAGGACCTACCACAATTTCTTGGAGAATAGGATTTCAAGCTTTCTTCAAGGATGTAGAATAAAACCAGTTAGCCGGAACCTATACTCATAATATAAAAGGCAGAATGGCGTTAGTACAATTAATGCACCAAGTATGGAGAAATGCATAAAAACCATTAAAACATGACAAAGGGACATTTACATGTAAAGTATGCATTTTGAGGTTTTTTAAAGCCGTTTACATGATCAAGGCAACTGATAAGAAAATACCCCAAAATGTCCTAAACTACAATGATGGCATGCCCTTAGCACTTACTAGGGTCCACTTGTGCAATATAGAGTTATCATCTCATACTACCAACCCTACAAAGCATTCCCATAGAAACCACCTTGGCCACACACATTACATTTCCATTCATCACATACCAGTTATTATAAGTGAAATACATATATCATACTTACATATTCTTATATTAATTCATGACTACAATGAACTTCCTATAACATCCCTCAAAGCCTACTAATGCAATGAACAAGTGAAGTCCCACACCAGAACTTGAACTTACTACACTTATTAGGATATCATAGGCTAGTTCATTTTTCATTTGTTATTTTTTTCATTTAGGGAATATCTACCATAATCGACATATACCATGGGAGCTTGCATGAAATCCGATGTCGTAAAGCCCCACACCGAAAAAGGGTGTTCTACTTTCCAAGGTAGAACCTACATAGTAGCTACTAGCTAAGTTCTATGGGGGCACGTAGTTAAGGAATAGATAGATTTCTTGTAAGGACTCTACTTATTGCATCAGCGGAGGAGTCACCATCGAGTAATACTAGGATGACTCAACCGCTTGCATTAACGGAAGGGAGTTTTCCTCGTTGTCCATATCCTCTCGATGCTTAGTATACTTTGCTCACATTACTACAATTTTTTAATTGAATCTACATGTTTGAAGAGTAATCCATATTTTTTCAATATAATTCAACATAAAGCTCTTAGATTCATGAGGTGAGAATAAACTTTCATCCTAGAATCAACATACATATGTGAGTAGGACTTTCACAAAATCAATTATAGTGGTTTCATGAGGACTATACTTTCAATAAAAACAAGAGATCAACTACATTATATAGTTCATGCCACACAATAGGAAAGGTTCAGGAGAATGAAAACATCCCAATTACCTTTCTTGCATCCTTTCATAACCTATGTACCATGCAAGCAAATTCAAAGGGTGTGCACAATAATCTTCATCATACATACAAACCCTAGAATTTACCTTTTGTTAAAGGTTAGCAATCAAGTATTATGATCACCCCTATGTACCTCAAAATAGGAATGAAAACAACATTCTATAATTATATAATGATCAATTACAATGCTTCATGTTCATTTGTACAAAATTTATCCATCAAGTATCAAAAAATAAGGTCATAGGTTAACATGGGTTCTTGGAAGATTTTCAAAATAGTCAATTAATCCCAATTAATCCATAATTCAAACGATGTAACATAAAGAAAACGATTTTGGATTGTACCCATTACTAGATCAAAATCCCTTGTTTTTGGTCACAATATAGAATTCAAAAATGGAAGTTTTGAAGGGCTTCATGGAGAAACTAATCCATGAATAAACCTCCCCATACCTTAATTGATCATTGACCACAAAATTGAAGTGAAAAGATTGAGAAATTGGTCTCCTTTTTCAAGCTTTCAATGCTCTTCAATGGAGGTTGAGTTAGAGAGAGAATTTAGGGAGAAGTGAGAGTGCTGGGGAAATTGATTGGACTGGGTAAAAATGACCTAAAACTGACCCTAAATAATATATAGTCACCCCCTAAATTACCCAAAGTATCCCTCAGTAAATTTTGTCTTTTTGTGAAGTCAAATTGACTTAAAAACGACGCAAACAAATATTGGAAGTGGCTGCGCATCGCAGGGGCAATTCCAATAATTTTTCTGAAATTCGATTTGAGGAAGTGAGACTCATAAAGGACTCGCGTCACGAGGTACCTTTTCCCCCTTCAGTGTTGAGGTCTCGACGCGTGACTGCCTTCAAATCTTGGCTGTTGCAAGCTGCTTTGTAATCCTGCTTGCCAATGTTCAGGTCCTCCTCAAGGACACTTCGGGTGGTCCTTAGGAAGTCGTGACCGAAAGTTTTTACCCTATAAACATTATTTTACTTAGTTAAAGTCCTTTTACAACTTTTATAATTTATATGACACTCTCAAACCTTCACAAAACATAAGGACTTCTAGTAGTTTGTTTCGCTAGTTTTCGGATGTCAAGGTCTTCCTTCGACGTTTAGGCTCTAATACTTCTAAATCAACTTTAGTTTGTTAGTCTAGGTCTAGAAACATCGTTTTATTAATTATTTAATAGATGAGGCTCTAGCCTAGTTCGTAGGAGTTCAAAGGTGTTAAATTATCCCCCCTTAGGAACATTCTTCCCTGAATCACCCCTATATCTTTTTATAGTGAAGGAAAAAGACTCAATACTAGCAGCCCTACCAAAAACAACAACATGGATAAAATCATTATGAGTCACAACTCATAGCAGTAATTCACAATTCCATTCAACACAAACATGGAATTAAACTTAGTAATTCAATTTACCATTCACCACATATAAGAGCTCAACATCACAACACGAGGAACTACCTTATTGATATCAATATGAGCTCAACATGAACATCAAGAGTCACTTATGCCAACTTTCTTTCAAAAACTTTAACATCCTCACTATCATTTCATAGAGACAACTTTACACATCACAATAAGTGCAAGTTTAGCAAAAGAGAGTTTTTTTTACAAGAAAACTCATTTTAGCATAAACCTTGACCAATAATATGCACATACTAGCAAATCAACCCAAATTCACCTCTATTAATTAGTTAATTTTAAGAGGATTACTAATCTTAACTTTGGATAGAATTTTGAGGAAAAATATGAGGATAAAGGAACTTCACTTTGGCCTCGGCCTCATATGTTGTTCCCTCAACTATGTGGTTTATCCATAGGACTTGTACGGAGCCCACCTCTCTGTTCCTCAACTTCTTCACTTGGCCATCTAGGATTTCCACCGGAACCACTTCATAAGAAAGATTCTCATTCACATTGAACCCTTCAATAGGGAGAATTAATACTGGGTTGCCAATACACTTTTAAAGCATGGAGATATTAAATACCAGATGAACAGAACCTAGTCCACTAGGTAATTCAAACTCATAAGAAACCTTGCCGACCCATTGGAATATCTCATAAGGACCCATATACCGGGGACTAAGCTTCACCTTTTTTCCCAAATATCATCACCCCTTTCATGGGTAAAATCTTCAAATAGACCATATCACCTACTTTAAATTCAAGATCTCTTCTTCTATTGTCAGCATAGGATTTTTGCCGACTATATATTGTTTTTAACCTATCCTTTATCATTCGTACGTTCTCTAAGACTTCATAGATTATTTCAGGACCAATGAGTGAAGAATCACTTATTTCAAACCACCCAATCTGAGCCTATATCACCTACCATTGAGTTCTTCAAATGATTCCATGGAAATACTCGAATGGTAGTTGTTATTATAAGAGATCTTAATCAACGGTAGGTGATCATTCCAATTACCCTTAAAATATATCACACAAGCTCTGAAAATATCTTCTAGGGTTTGCATGGTACGCTCTATTTGTCCATCCGTTTGAGTATGAAAATCCGTGCTAAGCTTTACTTGAGAACTCAACCCATTTGAAAAAACCTCCAAATAACGAGAAGAGAATTGGGCACCTCTATATGACATGATCGACAAAGGGATCCCATGTAAGCTTACAACCTCATTAATATATATTCTTGCGTAATCCTCCGCCGAATAAGTAGACTTGACGGGGATAAAGTGAGCGGATTTCGTCAATCTATCCATAATAATCCAAATCGAGTCATTTTGCCTCAGGGTTCGAGGTAGCCAGACAGCAAAGCCAATATTAACCTCTTCCAACTTCCAAGTAAGAACATCTATTACTTGGGTTAGACCTACCGACCTTTGATTCTCAAACTTAACTTGTTGGCAATTTAGACACCTAGCCACAAACTCTGCTACATCCCTTTCCAAAGCGTCCCACCAATAGAACTGTTGAAGATCAAGATACATTTTGATGGCACCCAGATGAATAAAATATCGGGAACTATGGGCTTCTTCCAAAATTTGTCTTCTCAACTTATAAACATCTGGTACACACAACCTTTCTTGCTACTTAAAAATACCATCCCCCGTTTGGGAGAAAGAATCATTGAGCTTACTAAGAACCATTTCCTTCAAATCCATAAAAAGATGATCAAGATGTTGTTTAGACTTCACCTAAACCACTAAAGACGACTCAGGGTTATGATCAACAATGAAACCCCCTTTTTGGAGAATCTTCTAACTGAACACGCAACCGGGACAATCTATGAACATCCTTCACTAGCTTTTTCTTACCCTCTTCTACATGAGCCACACTACCCATTAACATTCGACTTAGAGAATCCTCCACAATATTGGCTTTGCTGGGGTGGTAGAGAACACTTATGTCGTAATATTCAAGAGTTGAAACCACCTAGTTTGTCAGAGGTTCAACTTATTTTGAGTAAACACATATTGAAGGTTGTTGTGGTAGGTGAATACATCCACATATACACCATATAGATTATTCCTCCATATTTTCAAGGAAAACACTATGACTACTAATTCAAAATATGATTCAAGTAGTTCTTCTCATGCACCTTGAGTTGTCTAGAGACATATACTATCACCTTGCCATGTTGAATAAGGACACAAGCCAAACCTACTTGAGAAACATCACAATTTATTACAAACCCTCCCGTACACTATGGTAAGGCCAATACCAGGGCAGAGGTAAGATTATCTATCAACAATTGAAAATTCTTCTCACAATTGTGCGACCATACAAATTTAGCCTTTTTTTTAGTCAAGGCCGTCAATGGAGACACGATGGATGAAAATCCGTTAAAAAACTCCTATAATACCTGGTCAAACCCACAAAGCTTTAAGTTTCGATAGAGCTTAAGAGTCTAGGCCAAGTCTTGACTGCTTTCCTTTTCCTTGGATCTACTCTTACCCCTTAATTAGACACAATGTGACCAAGAAAAGGACCCAATCTCAACAAAAACTCGCACTTACTATACTTGGCAAAGAATTGGGCATCCTTGAGAACTTGAAACACTAACCTCAAATGGTTCACATGGTCACCCTCATTTTTAGAGTATATCTAGATGTCATCGATAAAGAAAATCATGAACAAATCAAGATACTTTCTAAAAACTTGATTTATAACATCCATGAATGCCGCCCGGGCATTTGTTAGGCCAGAAGACATGACTCAGAATTCAATATAGCCATACATAGTATGGAAAGATGTGTTGGGTATGTCAACTTATCTAACTCTAAGTTGATGATACCCGACCTTAAATAAATTTTGAAAAGTAGCTTGCCCCTTGGAATTGGTCAAACAAATTGTTGATCCTAGGGAGAGGGTACTTATATTTTATGTAGACCTTATTTAGTTATTGGTAATCAATGAACATCTTAAGGGACCCATATTTATTTTTCTCAAACAACACAAGGGCACCCCATGGCAAAAAACTTGGTTTTATAAAACCTTTGTCCAGTAAATTTTTGAGTTGAATCTTTAGTTCCTTCAACACGGCTGGAGGCATACGGGAAGGAGCAATTGAAATGGGTTTTGTATCTGGAAATAAGTCAATGAAAAATTATATTTCCCTCTTGGGAGGAATTCTTGGTAATTCATTGAGAAAGACTTCTAGAAATCCTTCACTACGGGGACCGACTCTAGAGAAGGAGTCTCGTACTCAAGATCCTTGACTCTTAAAATATGATAGAGTCCCTTAGGGATCACTTTATAAGCTTTAAGACAAGAAATGATTCGACTCTTTGGATCTAGGTTTCCCCCCTTCCACTCTACCACGGTTTCATTCTTAAATTGGAACTTTACTACCCGAGTTCTACAATCAATGGAAGCAAAACATGAATGTAGAAAATCCATCCCCAAAATAAAATAAAAAGTTCCAACATATAAAGTTCTACCAAGTCAAATAATGTGACTCTATTTGGAAATAAAATGGGAAAACCCCTATAAAATATTTTAACAAGTAAGGAATCACCCACCAAGGTAGAAATCGAAAAAGGTTGGTGGAAAACATTGGGAAATAGGTCAAACTTCATGGCCACAAAAGAGGTTACAAAAGATAAAGTGGCACCAGGATCTAGTAAAGCATAGAAATTAATGGAAAACACTTGTAACATACCAGTGACAACCTCAGGAGACTCTTCTATATTACTGCTAGAGCGGAGAGCATAGAAGCGATTCTTCTTAAGAGCATCGGGGTTTGGAGTATTAGTGGGAGCTTGGGTGCTTTACTTTCCTTTGGCCGTAGGGATTGACCAATCCTTAAATTTGTTGCCCCTTTAACCAAATCCATAGAAAACTCCAATAACGGCAAGACACATCCCTTAATGCTTTTTACCACACTTGGCACAAGTAGTTCTTTGACACCTCTAAAACGACTTAGGTGAATCTAGAGCCTATCATGGTTTTCATGAGTATATAAAGTCCTAAAATTGATTATAATGTCGTATTGAGGTAGTGTCTAAAGTATTAGGTAAATTGGAAGTCAAACGTCAAGGGACGACCAAGACGTTCGACGACTTTCACCTATGTGCCTCATGTATGGCAATGTGCCTATATTTGTGTTTAATTATATTATAAGGTCCATATATGAGTTATAATATTGTTTACAGGAAGTGTGTCAAATTTCATGAAGGTTGGAGGTTAAACGCCTAAGAACGTCTATGATGTTCAAAAGGTTTGCCTTGAAACAACCTTGTGTGTCCTGACATGTTTCATCGAGTTTTATGTGTTCGTTTTGGATGAAATTCATATGGTATATAAGAAACTTGTGTAATAACATATTTGGTTTGGAAACGTCCGGGAAAATATCCCTAAGGACCAACAAAGGGACCTTGAGGAAGGACCCATTTGAGATAAAACTGTCCAAAACCAGGCCCAATTGACTAAGGCAAACGACGACTCATTGGCTAGTCGACGCCCCGTCGATGGTAGTCGTTGGTCAGGGCATAGGCGTGGGGAAGATTTCCATGCAAGGATCAGCCTCAGTCCCAAACCACGGACCAGCAGGATGGTCCGTTTACTAGGAAATGGGCCGTCGATGGCCAATCGTGGTTTGTGCCTGCAATTTGCAGCTTCATTGTAACTTGCTAGTGTGAATTGGTAAATTCACCAAACATCCAAATAAGTGTTTGGGTGTTTAATTAGGGGTAATTTACGTATTTTAAGTTGATATATAAGTCCTAAATACCTAGATGAATTCATTTTTCCAAATCAAAACCCTAAAATTCTCTAAGAAATTCTCTAGAACTCCATTGAAGCCAAAACTCAAGAAGAGCTTGGATTGGAGATTTGAGTGGTAATTATTCATCAATTTCACTTAGTGAAGTATTGTAATACACTTAGTAGTACAATATTTCTATTGTATGATCCGGTCCCAAGTACTCTTGTGTCTAAGATTTGATTAGAGGATCGTTCAAGCAAGTTGAAGTACTATTCGAATGTTGTGAAAAATTTTAATCACGCACTATTTTTCATATGTATATATATGCGATGAACGATACGAAAGGGATTGTACAAGACCTCCGAGAGGTCAAGTACTGGTTGCACTCCGAGAGTGGCATATCTTCTAGGGTATGATCTCGGGTTTTGACAAGATTGGTATCATAGAATAGGTTATGAAAGTTGTCTTAGGAATAAAAAAGACTCATAAACTCATGTCTAGTAGATTCTCGACCATCGGTGTGAATCGCGATACATCTATGGGCAAGAGATTATAGGACGATAGAGTTTCCCTTATTTTATACACTTATGTCGTGCCGTAGAGATTTAGAAGTTACTTGATAAGGGTACTGGTTCTCATGGTGGTAATCCTACTTGTGCTACTTCTGGAAAGAGGCATTATGAGGAGTGTCTATTGGGTACTAGGAGTTGTTTTAGAAGTGGTAAATATGGACATAAGGTGAGGTATTGTCCTAATATTGCTTCTTAAGTAAAACAAGGTAACCAAGTTGCTCCAAGTGTTTCGGGCAATGATGCTCTAAAGCAGAAGGCTCGTTTCTATGCACTCCGGGCAAGAGGATAATCGACGGATGATGATGAGGATTATGGTAAGTTCTTGTATTCCTTTTAGTTATGAGTTCCTTCTAAGTGGAGGAGTATGGTTAGTAGATGGGCTAGAAACTCATAGAAGCTTGCTGCATGTGTATGGTGTTTAGAAGTCTTGTTGAAATTGAATTTCATTGATTTCTTCCCTTGTGAAGTTACAATTATGTTGTAAAATTTGTTTATATGGTTTTATCTTGCATATTTGCATTCCATTATGAATTGCCAAAAAGTTGCATTTTTGAAAAATGTTGCATAATTCAGTGTAAAGCTTCCACGAAAAAGTCTGCTCAATGTAAGATTTTTGAAAAAATTACCTAATTCATTATTTGGTTAAAAATAGTTGTAATGTGGTTAAAAATGATGTATAAAAGAATTATAATGAATATAAAATGAGTTTTTGCTATTTGGAATGAAGGATGTGAGTTTAATGGCATAATCAGTTCTAGATCAATTTCTATCTTATTTTTGTGTTGTGAGTCTCTTGGTTATGTGATATGGATGTTTCCCTAGATGTCTGTATTATATAAGGTGCTATGTGGTTTGGTTTTGAGATTCTAGTTGAATCTCTACTCTTGGAAGTGTTCGGAGAGTGGCAAGTGTCCTTAGAGGACGAATGTTGTCCAAGTGGGGGAGATTGTGACACCTCTAAAATGAATTAGATTAATCCAGAATATAACATTGTTATAATGAGTTTCTATGATCCTATATTTTTTTATTTTGTAGTATCTAGTAAGTGTCTAAAGTATTAGGTGAATTGGAAGTCAAACGTCAAGGGATGACCAAGACGTTCGATGACTAGTCACCTATGTGCCTAATGTGTGGTTATGTCTATATATGTGTGTTTCATTATATTATGAGGTACTTATATGAGTTATAATAGTGTTTATAGGCAGTGTGTCAAGTTTCATGAAGTTTGGAGGTCAAACGTCCAAGAACGCCAATGACGTTCGCAAGGTTTGGCTTGAAACGACCTTGTGTGTCTTGACATGTTTCATTGAGTTTATGTGTTCGTTTTTGATGAAATAGATATGGGAGGTCCTAAAATCATGCACAAACATATTCGGGTGGGAAACGTTCGGGAAAACAATCCCAAGAACCAACCAAGTGTCCTTGAGAAAGGACCCATTTTTTTAGCCAAAGATGTCCGAGACCATCCCAAATCGAGTGAGGCAAACGACGGCTCGTTGGACAGTCGATGCCCCGTCGATGGGATTCGTTGGTCAGTACTTATGTGTGGGGAATATTTACATCCAAGGAATATCCTCAGTCCCAAACCAAGGACCAGCAGGACGGTCCGTTGATTGGGAAACTGGCCGTCGATGCCCAATCGTGGATTGTGCCTGCAATTTGCAGATTCATTGGAAGTTGCGAGGGTGAAATTGAGAAATTCACTCAACGTCTAAATAAGATTTGGGGAGTTTACTTAGGGTTAATTTAGGTATTTTAAGTGGATATGTAAGTCCTAATTACCTAGATGAATTCATTCTTCCAAATCAAAACCCCAAAATTCTCTAAGAAATACTCTAGAAATCCATTGAAGCCAAAACTCAAGGAAGATTTTGGATTGGAGATTTTAGTATAATTCTTCATCATCGAGGTGTGATTTTTTATCCTTGAAACTCTATTCATCAAGGAGTCTAAAATTCAAAGAGTTTTCTAAAGTTTTCAAAGCTGAACTTGTCCAATTTTATGATCTATTCATGGGTTCTTGCATTAAAGGTTTTGAATAATTATATAGTTATTATATTGTTAATTAGATGACTTTAACATAATTATACTATGAACTCAAGTAATTGATGAACCCTAGTTTCTGACTACTTTGTGGTTGACTTGATATTGACTTAATACTTATGAATTCTAGTGTAGTTTTCTATGGACTATTGAATGAAATAAGAATTGTATTCAGTTGATGTATAGGCTTTTTTAGATTGATATACCTATATATATTTGACTTAGATTCATTGAGTTTTATGATTTATGCATTGAATTGATGTTCATGGCCATGGGTAAGGGCTTTTGGTATTGAATTGGATGATTAAACTACGAATTGAAGTGGTGAGAATGGATTGGTGTTACGCTGCCTTAATTCTCTTTATTTTAAGTAATGTAGCTCTTGAATTATGTTGTGATTGGTATGGTCTACTTATGGTGGCGGTGCTATTTGATTAATGTTGCATTATCGGCATTACTTTATGTATTATGATGATCATGGCCTTGTCGGCAACTACTTGATATACTATGATAATGTGTGTAGTGATTTATGTGAAGTATGATCATATATACCTACATGTTAATTAATGTGAAACTATGTGTTATTCTATTGATGTTGTTAGGTGATCCTGATAGACTATGACTATGTCTTTATGTGTGTAGTCTTAGAGTTGATGCGTGATTATTCTTATTTGGCTACATGAATCTATGATGGTTATATTGATGATGTTACATTAGTGTATAGGATAATATATAGATCATAATTTTTATTCTTATGTGCTTCTATTATAATATGCAATATGTGCTAAAGTGAAATATTGGTGTCTTGTGTGGTTGACTTGTGTCCCATACTTGAATATGTATGAAATGAATATGAGATTTCTTGACTTAGGATACTAAAGCCTCTTAGTCCTGTATGTATGAATTTTATGAGACCTTCAATGATTCTAAGAAGGTCCTTTATATGTAACCTTCTTGTAGTGAATGATGGACTTAAGTTTGGTTGGCTGGAACTACATCATATCATCCTTAGGAAAGTCATTAATCTATCTTTGTCGACATTGTAAGGAAGCCCTAGGGGACCTCTTTGGTAGGGTGAATGTTAGTGGGTTATGAAATATATATGAAACCTCTTCATGTCATCCTTAATGCAAATTACTATATGTGAACAAAGGATAGCACCGAGTTAGTATGGTTTGGGAAGTATCTCAAGTGAAGAACGAGACTAGATTACAATGAAAACCCTTCATATTCCTTAACCATGTGACTACATGGGATGTGTCCAAGTTCTACCATTGGCAAGTAGAACACATCAATCCCAGTAGGTTACAACTCTGGATTTCCATGTTTTGCTACCATGGTCTATGTCGTTTATTGCCTAATCTCATCATATGGGATACCTACTAGTATTTGAGAAGTTCTATCAAGTTTAGGTTGTGGTATGAGACTCTATCTAGACATTGCACAATATGCTTTGAAGATGATAGTGAGAGTCCCTAGGTCTTCTCAAACACCATTACTTGAATGTCCTTGTGTGATGCATGCCTCTTAAATTAACTATGAATGTAATTAATTAAGTAGAAAGCATGTTAAATGAATAAGTACTTATCTAGAGTAGGTACGGTTTGTCTAGTTAAGGTGTGACGGGGGCATATGAATGGTCACATCATCTCTTACCTAGATAAGTCTTAAGAATGACTCAAGTTATGATACTTGGTTGATTAAATAGAAATGATCCAAACATAGGTAGTCTCAAGGATTACTTATGTAATCTTGTAGAGGTCAAACATGGACATTCTCTTCTTGATTTACTTGAGTAGGTCTTTTGATAACCTTTGGTAGGTGGATGTCATGTTTATGTGTTTGGTGTATAGTAAGTGTGTATGTGTCATTATGGGTGGTCATAAGAATCATGTAGGTGTGCCTAGGGAGGGTGTATGGGCGGTCCCTCTTTGTCTTACTTAAGTGAGTCTTAGGATAGATTTTAGTGAGAATATTGCATGCTAGAAAGTGTTCTTTGTGAAGTTGAGAAACTTCACTGTAACAGTGAATTAAATCACTGTAAAGTGACAAGGGTTTACTGTAAAGTTTGCCAAAAATGTGATAAATTGCTTAAGTGACTTCTTATGTGTTTCTATGGTAATAAATTTTGTTCTTATGCTTATATTATGATATTTAAGTCGAAAGATGCATATTTCCATTAAATATCCACTTTCATGATTTTTATGCATTATGCCATACGTAGTAAATGTGGTTGTACCAATTTCTTGCTTTTATTTATCTATAAAGTTATTCATAAGTGAACGTGCTTTTGGGAGCTAAGTTTGGATTAGAGGATCGTTCAAGCAAGTTGAAGTATGTCCTCATTTGACTCGAGGGCATAGATATCTTTTATTTCTCTTATTGAAGTATTGTAATAGACTTAGTAGTACTATATTTCTATTTTATGGGTCGTGTGCCAAGTACTCTTGTGTCTAAGATTTGATTAAACGAGACATAGTATTTCCTATGTTTTTTATATGAAAGTGTTTTTGAAAGACTATTCGAATGTTGTGAAAAGTTTTAATTACGCACTACTTTTCATATGTATATATATGCGATGAACTATACGAAAGGGATTTTACAAGACCTCCGAGAGGTCAAGTAAGCTGGTTGCACTCCGAGAGTGCCATATATTCTAGGGTATGCTCTCGGGTCGTGACAAGTTCATTCCACAAAAGGTCCACTCTTGTCTTCCCCTTGAGTCTTACGGGTAGTTTTCCTCCCTTGATTGGGCTTGGAGCATTGGAGGGACTTGGATTAGAAAACCTCTTTTTGAACCTTGGTTTATATTCTATCTCAGACCTAGCTTTGGAAAAATTTCCCTCATTAGGATATGGTCTCTTCAACTCCCTACCAACTTGTTTAAGATTTTGATCCTCAATATGTTTTTCATGGACCATAAGATGAGAAATATCCATGCTTTTAATGAGAATGGACGACCTACATTCATTCACCACAAGATCAGATATCCCATGACAAACTTATTAATCTTGGACCTAGGGTCCGCCAGCATGGTAGGAGAATACTTGGATAGTTGAGTGAACTTAAGGCTATACTCCTTCACACTCATATTACCTTGACGACGATTGATGAATTCTTGAATTTTTTTTCCCTTAGTTTAAAAGGAAAGAACCTATCAAGTAAAGCCATTTGTAAAGCCCCAAAGTAATCCGGACTTCTCTAACCGGCCTCTCATATTTCCATTGTTCATAGCAAACTTGAGCCACATCTTTGAAATGATAGCCGACTAGTCCCGCCTTTTCTGGAGAAGTCACTCCTATGGAATATACAACCTTGAATACTACATCCATAAACCCTTGTGGGTCTTCTTCCACCTTGGAGTCAAAGAATGTAGGGGGATTCATCCTTGTGAAATCCTGTATTCTTGAAGCGGTGGTGCTAGCATTGGGATTCACTTGCACCCTAGCATCTCTAGCAATTTTAGTTGCCAAAACTTTAGGCAAAATATGAATGGCAACCCTCATCTAAACATTGGACATATCCCCTTCTTTAATCGCAACTTGAGGGTTTTGTGGACTAGAGGGGGAACTGCCTCATTCACATTCTCCTCGTTGACCCTCCTAGCATTATTCATCCTTGTATTCATGGCCTATAAGAACAAGAGAAGGATTAGAAGGAAAGAGTTAAATACATAGTGTTAATACTCCAAGCACAATCATAGAATAATGAAGAAATGAAGGTTCCTAATCATTTCATAGCCTCCTATTCATAAAGGTGGCACGCATCACATTTATGAATGAGACTCTACTTGACGTGGTGTGTGTGACATCAACCCTACTATTATCCAAAAATCTTATGCTCTGATACAAAGTTTGTAACGATCGGAGAGTACCCCCTAGACCTTACCGGCGTACTTGACCTCGAAGAGGTTTCGTAAAAGCCACATAGCATAATCATGATGGCATAATGAACATGAAATAATGCAGAAAAATTAAAACTTTTATATTATGAAGTATATACATAGACTTCTTACATATCATATATGGAGTTTACATAGAATCCTTGTTTATGAAATTTACATAGACTCCTTGTTTAGCAATATAAGCGATTTATCACCATATTCTAATATTGCCTCACAAAACAATGTACTTATAAGAGTTCAACACAAGTGTACAAATAGGGTCCTTATATCTTTAGACAAAATAGTCTATTAGAACAAAAGTACATAAGAGAAGATTACTAGGTCGATTAGATCAATTAAGTGTCAACTGGTTTATATGTCCTCGAATCTTTGAGGACCTACCACAAAGTCTTTGAGAATAGAAGTCCAAGATTTCTTCAAAGATTTAGAAGCAAACCTATTAGCCGGAACCTATAATCATAAGATAAAAGGGAGAAAGTGGTTAGTACAATTAATGAACTAAGTATGGAGAAATGCATAAAAACCATTAACACACGAGAAAGGTATATTTACATGTAATTTATGCATTTATCAGGGTTTTGAAAGATATTTACATAATCAAGGCAACGCATAAGACAATACCCCAAAACGTCAAAAACTACAATGAAGGCATGACTTTACATCCCATACTACCAATCCTACCAAGCATTCCCATAGAAACCACTTTGGCCACATACATTATATTTACATTCATTACATACCAATAATCATAAGTGAAATACATAAAATCATGAGAAAATTTTTTATATAAGGATATGTTCACTTCAAAGATTAGACATACAACTTATATATTCTCATATTACTTCATGACTTCAAAGAACTCCCTATAAAATCCTTCAAATCCTAATAGTGCAATGAACAAGTGACGTCCCATACCCCCACTTGAACTTAGTCCACTTGTTAGGATTTTATAGGCTAGTTCATACATCATTCATTACTTTATTATTTAGGGAAGATCTAACATAACTTACATTGACCATGAGAGCTTCCATGGAATCCGATGTTGTAAAGCCCCACACTGAAAGAAGGGTGTTCTACTTGACAAGGTAGAAACAGTATACTAGCTACTATGTCGATACACTAGCTAAGTCCTACTGGGGCACGTAGTTAAGGGATAGGGAGATTACTTCAAAGGACTCTACATATTGCATTAGTGAAGGAGTCCATATCTCATGAGTATCACTAGGATGACCCAACCTCTTGCATTAACGAAAGGGTCTTTTCCTCATTGGACATATCCTCTCAGTGATTAGTATACTTTCCCAACATTACTACCATTTTTAATTTGATCTATGTATGTGAAGAGTAGTCCATATTTGTTTTATATAAGTCAACATAAAGCTCTCAGATTCATTAGGTGAGAATACACTTTCATCATAGAATCAACATACATATGTGAGTAAAACTTTCACAATCTCAATTATAGTTCTTTCACGAGGACTATACTTTCAATCAAAACAACTGATAAAATAAATTATACATAATCCATGCCACACAATAGGTAAGGTTCAATAGAATGAAAACATCCCAATTACATTTCTTGCATACTCTCATAAGCTATGTACCTTGCAAGAAAATTCAAAGTGTGCAAAATAATCTTCATCATATGTACAAACCCTAGAATTCACCCTTCGTTCAAGGTTAGGAATAAAGTATAATGATCACCCCCATCTTCCTTACAATAGGCATGAAAAAAAGATTCTATGACTAGATAATGATCAATTACAATGCATCATGTTCATATGTACTCAATTAATCCATCAACATTCAAGAAATTAGGTCATAGGGTGCACATTGGGTTCATGGAATATTTTCACAATAGAAATCATAAATTAATTCTTCTCTCTCTCTCTCTCTCTCTCTCTCTCTCTATATATATATATATATATATATATATATATATATATA